>NC_056739.1:1165899386-1165951886 GCF_019279795.1 Protopterus annectens
TCAGGACTTCTGAGAAGTAGATGCCAAACAGGAGAGGACCCATGACCGATCCCTGTGGGACTCCACTTGTGACTGGTTGGCAGTCTGACTTGGAGTCCACTACTTTCACACTGTGGGTTCTATCTGTGAGCCTATTTGCAACTCCCCTAGTGATATAGAGGTTGATGCCTAGTTTGGTGAGTTTATCAGTAATTCCTGAGTGGGGAATGGTATCAAAGTCCTTGGCCAGTTCGAGGTAGGCTGCATGAAGTGCCTTGCCCTCATCCACAGACATCGTGACTGACTGAAAGAAGTCAACCAGGTTGAGCAGGCATGATCTACCTTTCATAAAACTAAACTGCGTGGGATCTAGAGTTTGGAGATTCCCTATATCATTGTTAATTAGGTCCATGATAATGCATTCCATAGCCTTACATATCAGATTCATCAGGTTAACGGGGCAATAATTCCCAGGGTCTGTAGTCGCTCCATCTTTATGGAAGAGGGATGACTGTAGCAGTGCACCATTTGGTAGAGACAAAGCCTGAGGTGAGACTGTGATTGAACAGGGCACACAAATGTGGTGCTAGTTCACTTTGTAGTTCATGTAGAACACATCCAGGGATATTGTCGGGTCCCATGGAAGCTGTATTCTTGGCCTTGGACAATGCAGCTTTAACCTGTGCTGCAGTAATTCTGGGTGTCAGGCATTCCTCTGTTATTGTGATTTGTCCTTTAGGGAGGGAGAGAGGGGTATAGTTGGCACTTAATCTGTCAGCCAGTATGTTGGCAATATCTGTTGGCTCAGTATAGGAGGTACCATTATGCAGCAACTCAGAGCAAACCTGGGTATTGCCATGGAGATTTGTGATATAAATATAGAAGGCTTTGTGATTGTTTTTAGTGTCTGTCACAATTCTGCCTTTATAGCTGGCTTTAGAGGTTTTGATGAGGAGGGATCTCAACTTTTTGTTGAGGCTAATAAGGGAGTTTTTCCAGTCTTGGGACTTCACCTTTTTCTGCAACCACTTCTTCCTTCTGTTGCAGAGTTTATTAATGGCAGGGGACCACCATATTGGCTTCCCTTTTTTGGAGTACAGCATCTTGGTTTTGCTGGGTATGGCTAGTTTCATGCATTTATGTATGTGTTCATACAGTGCATTGGTGTATGATTCTGCAGTCATGCATCTATTTTCCATTGACATGGGTGCTGTGAAGTTAGTCACCTTTGTTTTTAGGAGCACAAAGTCAGCTTTGCAGAAGTTTTTCATGGTGGTTACCTTTGCAGGGGGGTGTGGGTGAGATGTGGATTTCCATAATGATTAGTTTGTGGTCGGATCTAACCAGGGAAGAATTGGCTATTGGTGTAGAGTAAAGATTGCCCATAGTAGTAATAACCAGGTCAAGGATAAGGATGTTGCTTCCTCTATTGGAGGTAAGAATGAGCTGGTCCAGGGCATTGGAACTGATGGATTTCAGGATGTGTTGGGCCAGTGTATTGGTGCATGAGTAGTTTTCCCATTTTATGGAGGGGTAGTTGAAGTCACCTAGAATGAGAGTGTTGGTCTGGACCCTAATAGTTTCCAGAGTGCTTAGGAACATGGCGTGAGAGTCTTGGGACATGGTTGGGGATCTATAGCAGGCTATGACCTGGATCACAGTCTTACCCAATGTTAGTTGTACAGAAGTATCTCAGATATGTTATGCTGGGCTACTAGTCTGGAGGTGTGCATATCTTTTATGAATATAGAGACACCACCACCTTTGTTGCTTTGGTCCATGTTCTGGGGCCAAAAGGTGTGGAATGAGTTATAGCCTGGTAGTGTAGGAGTGCTTTCTGCTGCTTTAAACCAGGTTTCCATTACAGCACAAATGTCAATCTTCTCCATTTTGAGGAGTGCTTCGAGCAAGTGCATCTTGAGATTTAGACTTCTAGCACTGAGCAGCATGACCCTCAAATTGTATTTATTTATAGCTGCTACGGTGGTAATTTGGTCTTTGGAACATCACCTTAAAATGCACTATAGGGGTGGCAAGAGCCTTAGCCAATATCCGGAAACCCAGGGGTGACAGATGCAGGCCATCTCTGGCAAAGCATCGAGGTCTGTCAATCATGTCATCCCAAGCAGACAGATACTGGATCCCCTTAGAATGACACCAGAAACTTAGCCAATTGCTGAAGTCAATAATTTTCCTGCTTGTACTGCTGTATCATTCTGGGTGATGGTAGGATGCTGCTCAGGGCTAGGGTCATACCTGCCTGGGCCACATAATCTGAGAGCTCCTCCATGTCTCTTTTCATATAATCCAGGGAGGTGTGTCTCAGGTCATTCACACCCACATGGAAAGCGGCAGAGTCATACTAGTACTTGTTGTGGAGTGACCTGAGTGGCTGTGTTATGTGTCAGATTCTGGCACCTGATAGACAGCTGACTGTTACCTTCTCCTTATTCAACCTAGTGAGTGGGACATTGGTGTGCCTCACTATTGAGTCACCTGTGATTAGTGTATTGGGCAAGCTGTTTTGCCTCAAGGGCTTAGGTTGAGGGGCACACTGTGTAGGTGAACTATGTGTCTTGTAGTTTGTGCAGTGTTGTGGTGGTCATGTGCATTTCTGCCTTGGAGGTCTCTGCTGTTTGGGTAGATTTCTATTGAGAGACTCTGCAAAGGTGGGTGTGTGGTGTGTGTTTTTATGCAAGAGCTGTGATGGTGGGTGTTCTGGAGGGCTATGTGTTGCATGTGGTGTGGTGCAGGTGTTGACCTTCTCCTCTTGACCAGCTATTCTGGTCTTGGCTTGAGAGTGCATGGCTTCCAATTTGGATATACAAGTGCATCTCTCACAAGTCTGACTGCTGGGAGGTAAGAGGAGAGAGTTTTCTGTGTACATGAGGCAACTGCTACACTGCCTCAGAATGCCCAAGTTCACCAAGTTAATAGGAGAAAGCACAGGGAACTGACCTTTAGACATGCCAGGAGGGATGATCATTATTACTAAGTACTGGAGCTGTTTCCTTATATATTCCGTTTACAGTAAAAATGTCACTCAAGGTGTTTGAGTCTGTACAGAGCACTGCCAAACACTTGAGGGGAAACTAATACGTAGACCCTGAAAATTTCAGGATGAAGTATTTAGGCAGATATTCTGAAGTTAGATAGAAATCAAGCAGTACTTACTGAAAAATAAAGAATTAGCTTGTCAAGAATGATGAAAAGAGAGGAGTCACATGAATGGCTACTGCCTGGCTACTACTAATGCTGTTCTCAGCAAAAGCTTCACTCAGTTGGGATACAATACTCCTTTGCTTCTTCTCTCACCAGAAGCAAAATGTTAGCATCAATCCCAAGAAGAGAAGCAGGCCACGGCCTGTTTGGTGATCCACAGTCTTGTCCAAGATGATGCAAGGGTCTGCAGGCTTGTAGCCTTTTTCTGGTAGATGCCTCATGTACATTAATCACAGACACTTACTCTCCAAGCAGAAAGAGTCAGGAATAAATGCACTCTGCTCCTACTCTCACCATGATCAGAATATAAGCACAGATTCCAAGCTGTCACCTATAAAGCAGTTATTAAGCTTTCTGGTGATCAGCATTCTCCAGGATATGATGTAACTGCACTCCTTCTCTCACCAGGAGAAAACAGAAGCACTAATCCCAAGATGACTACTGAGAGGCAGAATTTGGGCTCTCCAATAATTGGTGGTCTTGCAATAGATGCTTAAAAGTAAGATGAAAAAAATAGTTTATCCTAAACACTGCAGCGTGCACTAGAGGAGGTAGATGAGAAAGTAGATAACTAAAGTTTGCCTGTCTAAAAGTTAAGTTTTAGTGGACAGTCACTATTTTTAAAACAGCAAGATAGATTGAAAGGGGGTGGTCACTTTTGTATTCTGGTACTACGGAATACAGTAGGATGGCTAATAAATTTAAATAGTTGAAGAGGAGTCATATCACAAAATGATAATTTTGTGCTTACTCACACCAGCCAGTAAAAGCAGAGAGGAAATAAGATATATGGTCAAATTAACATAAGGGAGAGGCAACTAGAAAGACAGTGGTGAACACAACAGTAAACAGGTGGAAGAGTGGGAAAAATTTCTGTCCGACTCACAAGAGACGGAGCCTGTGGTCCCTTTTCAAGTTTTAATACGCAGTTAAAAGCAGAATACAAGTAAAACACTATAAAGAAAACAAATCACAGTATATAAAATAGAAAAAAGGCAATAAAGTAATACATAAAACAACAAATAAAAAGCAAGCTAACCTTTCCCTCACAGCAAACTGTATCAGAGTCTGGGTAAGCCTTTCCAGTAAAGCTCTGAAATGTTTTATTTTTACCCTTTAAATAGAAGGTTTAGTTCCTAGCTCCACCCCCTCACTTCACAGATGATTAACTTTAACTGACCTGTTCTAACTTATGTGTGACTCATTAATTTACCTGTTCTAATTTCTATCTGACTCACAAGAGATAGAACTGTGGTCTCTTTTCAAGTTTTAAAATGCAGTTAAAAGGAGAATACAAGTAAAACACAGTGTAAAGAAAACAAATCATAGTATACAAAATAGAAAAAGGCAATCAAGTAATACAAAACACAACAAATAAAAAGCAAACTAACCTTTCATTCACAGCAAACTATAGCAGAGTCTGTGTGAGCCTTTCCAGTAAAGCCTCAGGGTGAGCCTTTCCATGTAGCTTCATCTCATTCACTTGGTTCATCCTGATAAATCATTTTACAAACATCAGAGCTGCATAACAACCATCTCATTTTCATTACAATCATCTCTTCATCCTCTGTCAAAAATATAGCTCTTGCTTCATTCACTCAACCTGCTGCACTCTCCTCCACCTTGGATTACCAGAACTACAGCAGCTGCCCTCTAACACCATCTAGGAACTCCAAAGCATAGGTGAAGTTCCACAGAGCACTGACCAAATTTCCTCAGGTCAGTATGAATACCAGCTTGGGTCTTCCCTGAAATTTGCCATTGCTCTAGTGGGATTAACCTGGTCAAAGAGTGAATAAAAATATTAATATTTTATAACCTTCTAATGAGTGGTGACTCCATAGTGTGAAACACAAAACATACTTCTCAGGTTTCACAAGGAATGTTTTATAGTATAATTTCTGCCTTGCACCAAAATTATAACATCCCAACTATGTTAAAAAGGATTACAATTAACTAATACATGATCATTGCTCAAGATGAATTGAACATTCTAAGAAGGTTCTCTCTAATGGATACAAAACAGGATATAGTGGAATTATTATCCCTTTTTATGGCACAGCAATAACATAACATTTTGGCATTTACTAATTCACTAAGGACATGGTGTCATAGACAGGGAATTCACTGCTGTTGATTTGGTGAAATGTGCAACCAGCAGAAAAGGTTTACAAAAAGGGAAATTCACCAGTCTCTCCATGAAGTACAAGTAAAACAGGAAAATGTTCATCCCACAATACCTTTTTTATACATCTTCAATTTCTCAGACAAAAAAAAAATCATAGGAAAATTCGAAAGAATGCGTCTTCGGTCTTCTAATAGGGAACCTTTTTTTTCTTATGGCTCTGTTGTAATATATAGGTTACAATGCACAGCACAGGTGTTTAGAGCAATGCCAACTGATGTGGCATATATGCTGCAAATGTCATGCATATGGATAATTCATTTAAAGCCTATAGTCCTTTGAACATGGATATTTAACTGGGTGAGCACATCATGCCTTCTTTGCAGGGTCAGCCGGGGATGTATGTATAACTCGTTTGCTTGGTGTCAGACAGTATACAAATGAAGAATGATAAAATCAGATTGCAGCATTACAAGATGAAGCTGATTAGTGGCTCATAGTATTAATTCTCTGCACTAAACTGCCAGAACAAGACTCTCACAATCTTAACAGAACACGGCAAAGCTAACACAAGTAACAAACTGGGCATGTTTTACCTAGATCTCTATGGTAACTTACATACTGCTTTCTAATTACAAAGAGGATCATTTAGCAGTAGGTTTGCAGATTGTTGTAGGGATTATTATGCACTGCAGTTAGTTGGAAGCAAACCTAATTAACTGTAATTTCTAACAGAACATAATGCAGTACCATTCAGTACCATTGATACCTTTGTTATCTCTGCTATCTTTTCTGGCATTCTTCTCTTTTGTTTCCATAACTATCTGTAGGTCTCTCTCTCTCTTACTTTCAGTGTTTGCCATTCTTTTATTATTTCCAGTAGCCACCATGGTCTATATCATATGATAGGAATTCACTCCATTTTTTTATATTCCCTTGTTCATTTTTACATGTCCCCTGATTTTGTATTTTAACCTATGCCCTGTGTGCCTTCTAGCTTTCCTTACATGTGTTTACACTGTAAAGTCTGACATTCATACTCATGTGACACGGACACACACTCTCTCTCCCTAAGTCATTCTCTCTCCCTATTTTACTCCATCAGGCTTTCCCTGGATCTATGACTAAGTATGCTTACAGGGAACACAAAATCACATCAGGCACTGAAAGCTTCTAACAGCAGTGCCATTAGCTTATCTGTAATTACTGTGTCACATACTAAGCTGCAGTGACACTTTGTGCACTTACCTAGCAGACAGCAGTCATTAGTGCCAACCTTTCACTTCCACACCTATCCACAGTGAAGGCATTTAAGTGTAATTACCCATAGATAGAGTTTTCTCTTTTCTGTGAAGTGTACTAGTAAATATCCTTGCATATGCATATGAAGAAATATCGGCTGTTTTATGGTTCTCCTTTGTATAAATTTCATGTTTAGTATGTTCTATGAAATACTATTTTTTTCTTTTTGGTATCTCCAAGGAGAAATTGTACCTACTTTATAACGGAATTGTTGACTGATCACTCCTTATTTTCTGTGCAGTCTGACAGTATGGTTTCACTTATTCCTTTAGCTGTGAATTCTCCTATCCCACAGAAATGTCTTAATTAGCTGTACTGATCAAAATTGTGGTTACTGTTTACAATTAAACCAGGTTACAAAATCAGGCCTCTTTTAGAGATAGTATCCTATTTGTATTTATATGTAAATACTAATATATACATATATATATATATATATATATATATATATATATGTATATATATATATATATATATATATATATATATATATATATATATATATATATATATATATACACACACATACATACATACAAACACAAATACAGACACACACCAAGCCAGAATAGCACTCATTTTACAGAGAGCCAGAAAAAGAGTGAGAGAGCTCAAATTAATCATTTGAAATGCATTTTACAAACCAATAGCCTGGCTTGATACAAATTATTATTTTCAAATCATATTGAACAAACTTTATTAGCCACTCTGTGAAGCTGAGAGAACTGGTAAGCAATAATATTCACACATTCAAGAATCCTTTTTATCAGTTTTTTTTACAAAGGCTGAACCAGCACACCAAACCTGAATAAGAAATAGATACGTTATTTAACACACAGTAGACCAGGTTTGACTCTGACAGTCTCCATCTGCAGAATGACTGGTGAAAGGCAAAATTACTTAACCCAATAAGTGTCTTGTATTTACTCCTAAAATTAGCTGCTGTTTTTTAAGCCTTTTTCTCTGAAGTTGTAAATGTCACTTAAAATTATTAAAATTAAAAGTTAAAATTCGTTTACTGACTTGTTCATTCATTCGGCAGTAACCCAATTAACCTACATTCAGGTGGAAAGGTAGATGGAGTCTATCTCAGCATTTGGGGAGCATAAGGCAGAGGAAATATATTCCACATAGGATGCCAGTCCATAGCAGAATATGGGGGCATGCACACATAAATGTCAAATACATGATTGACAATTTGGAGAATTACCAATTCACCTAAAGCATTTCTTTGGGATGGGGAGAAAAGGGGGTGACCCCACATACACAAGGAGACATTACACAGAATGTAACTTAGCTGTAATCCAAACTGAGAAACCAAGCACTGTGAAGGAGTAATGCTAATGGTTGTGCCATTTTAATTTTACAGTTCTAATTCTAAAGTTTACTTCTGAGTTTTGAAAATTGCTGGATTTTTGAAACGTAGTACTGGCCTTTGGTTTAGTCTGACAAAGTGGTCTTTTTTTTAGTCTGGCGATGTCCTGATTGTACTTAACTCAAAAGGTCAGTAACCAAATGATCTTTTATAGTGTTTGGCACTAAAGGGAAAATGTTACTGGAATGTGATCAGTAAGGGTAGGAAGCAGGACAGTTCATTTTTGTGAGACTTTTGGTATGTTAGTAATTACCAAGTAAAGAGGGGTCTGTTGTCTTCAGATTAGGTATAGTTGGCTCTTGGATTAGTTGACTTAACCCATGGTTATCTTACATGCCTTCAGTAATGTGTTCATGTTTTTTTCTAGCGTGTTAAGGAATCTATGAGTTGCGTCAACAAGTTAAATTGCAGTTTAGTTGGTAAAATGAAGATAAATTGTGTGAGTGCCATGGTAACTTAGAAGTTATTTGAATGACGCTCTGGAAACTATCCTTGATGTGCTTAATTTTTTTTTAGCCTTTATTACTTTACCAAAACCATATCAGCAGGCTGAACTTCATTCATCTCTGTCTTACTATAGCTTCACACTGAATACCTATTGGTTCCCCATCAAATGTTATGCTATCACAGCCTTTGTAGGGAGTGGCACAATGAATTGATGAGTTCTGTAGTTTGTTAAAACTACACTTAATAATAACACGTTTTTGTACAGACTAAGACATCTCCCTAAAGAAACCCAGCTTGCCCTATTGTACTAAAACCTCAGAATTAATTATATTTTGGTAGTGCTGGAATCTCCTCCTACATGAGGAGGTCAGAAGGGTTTCCCTTCTCACTTAGGAGTTCTCTTGTTATACATAATGTCCACTGAATATTTTTGATTAATTCTCAGTTGCAATGTTAAACTATGTTTTGGTGTTCTGTTGTAGATTCCCATCCACCATTGCAGTGATGTTACAGTACCTTCTAGGATTAATTCATTCTTCAGTTAGTGCTTAATTTAGTGCAGGACTATGGGGTGCAGGAGCCTATTCTTGCACTCTGTCGGGATGGACAGCATTAAGAGACTTCCTTAATGGGGCACTGACCCATTACAGCTTCCTATAACTGATGACTTTCATTTTTTCTTATTTGGAAATGGCTGCAAACAGAGCACAGCATGACTCTATGTACGCCTGCTAGATTTGTGACTCATGGCAGGTATGTAAAAATTTATACTGGCTGCACACAAACAGGCAGTCAATTACAATGTAAAGATCCTCCCTAATGTTAGTTTTTGGAATGGGTGATACTGCAAATCCAAGGACTGCTGAATGACTCATCATAGTTGAAGTTGAGGTAAAAGAAAACATTTTTGTGACGCAAAGTTCCTCCTTAACCCAATTCAAGTGTAACTTGGACAATTTGGTGGGAACAGGAAATTCATCCCTGGTTTGGCACTGTCTGTAATAGACAAAGTTAGCCTGTAAATGATTCATCTCTGAGGCTCCTGCTTATAAATGTTTCATTTCCCAAGCCCCACTTACACTCATCAAGAGTATGAGAACCTGTCAGAGATTTGGGATGCACGGCTAGGCTTGAAAAGACCCCAGAGGTTGTTAGCCTAGTACACAAGTGTGAACCAATGAGCAGCAATTTTTCACTTTTAGACAGTTTGACTTGACACAATCCCCACAGACATAACAGTAAAGGCAATTAAAATATGCAGTAAAGGGATCATACAGAAGAAATAACTTTTTTTACATACATCTTAAAACATATCAAGGGCCACATCTTTTTTAAAGCTACTAATTTTATTCAATGAGCTACATAGCAGCAAAACTTATATGCTAAAGAGAAAATATCATTT
This sequence comes from Protopterus annectens, assembly GCF_019279795.1. Lineage (NCBI taxonomy): Eukaryota > Metazoa > Chordata > Ceratodontiformes > Protopteridae > Protopterus > Protopterus annectens. The sequence goes on from NC_056739.1 coordinate 1,165,909,239, forward strand.
GATTTAGAAATGATCTTTTCTTTCAGAAGTCATATAAGAATTGTATAGCACAGCACAGGAAAGTTGTTTAGAGCAACAGTGAAAAAAGTATAATGAACTTCATGTATTATTTCCGTGGCTTACTACATGGTCTTACTTCCTGTCTTGTTGCTATAGCCAGTGAAAATCTTCCCTTCCCTCCAATAGTGATCTTGCAATACAAGTCTTTCAGCAGAACTTTCAGAGGTCACTGGAAGTTTTCCTGGCCCCTGCATTATACAGAGCTGCGTTATCATTGAATCAGAGGTTAGGGTATTCTTAGTGGCAAGTCTGAACCACTGGATCATTTTTCTTCTAATTTAAAGTGAATTTATATCTTTCAAAAAGTTTTACTAGTATTTTTCCCTTTTTTTAATTTTTCCAAATGTTTAGTTTTCTAATAATGGAGAGAAATGGACCCCGTTCCTGTTTAAGGATATTATTACATTTCAAGAAATTAGTATTACTTCAGTCGTTGATGTTTCTCATGTACCCAGGATCACCTCCTTCTACAATTCATATGGGGGTTGCACATACTGATAGCATATTAAAGTGCACTTAAAAATCTTTCTTATTAGTTCTTTTGGTACGTCTACTGCTGGGACTGTCTTGGATTCTTTATTCCATATTGTTCTAGTGTCTGCTTGCAAATCCTTTTATTTTAGATTTTTCTTCACACTTCAAAACTTTCTCTATGTTCGGATCTGATGACGTTAATAAATATGTATGCAGTCCCATGATTGCAGAACTCTGAGAAGGTACATATCTCCTTCGGAGCAAGGGACGTATAATTTTGCATGCATTGATTTTACTTTATGCTATAGGCATCATTTGATAAGAGTGCAGCATTTCTCTTGTTGCTTGTCCAGCTGATTTAGTGTTACTTGGGGCCAGTCAATCACACCAAAGTTGAACGTTAGAATATGAAGTGCAAGCAAATTCATAGCCTGCACTTTATTCCTAGATATTGACATAGTATTCCTTACCAAGCTTTGATCTCATTTATCTCTGGCTGATGACTCTTCGTCTGTTCTCCAATATTTATACACACCCTTCTGTTCAAGTTCATTTTGATCACATTCCTGTCCCAGGCTAGTCTATTCTTGGTGATGCAGCTTTCCTTTTGCACATTTTTTTACCAAGACCAAAAGTAATTATTTTCTATCATTTAAGAAACTTTGAACTATTTGTAGATGTGGTTTCATATGCCTAATATGATGAGCTTTACGACTTTTAAATCATCCACAAAAAAATAGATGAAATGGCTTTCAGTAAGGTTGGTTTCTGGAAGTTAAACTATAACCACAGGCTGGACTATTAAAGTTATGTTTATGTCGTTGTTTGTACTTTTCATCAAATATCTTTGGAGCTGCATTTTTCATATTGATTAGTATGGCTTTCCTCTCTATATAAATATCGCACCATGTTAGATCTTTATCTTTAAATCTATTTTATGGATTTAACAATTTATAATCCTTTGTTCCATATGACTTTCTTTTATTAGGTTTTTGTTCTAGCATCATGAATAAAAATTTTAAGTGAATATACACTCTGTCCTCATCAGTTTTATTATAGGATTTAAATATTGCTGTAAGCCAAGTTATTTGTCTATAAAAAACTCCCTTACCAGCCTTTGTAAGAAGCTGAGATCCCTCATAAAATCCTCCAAAGTTAGTTACGAAAATAAAATTGCCAAAGATTCCAAAGACAACCACAAGGCATTCTATAGCTATGTCAAGAATCTCAATGACAATGCTCAGATATTCTCTCAACAGAATGACATTAAATATACTAATCCAAAGGATATTGCCAATATCCTAGCAGATCAATTCTGTGCAAACTTCACCCCCCCTCACCCCTAAAGGGCCCATCTCAATACTGGAAGATTGCCAAATTCTGGTAATTATGGCCACACAGGTAAAACATGCACTCTCCAAAGCTAAGAATACAGCATCCATGGGACCAGATGACATCCCAGGCTGTGTACTACATGAACTACAAAATGAACTGGCACCTCACCTAAGTGTCATGTTTAATCATAGCCTCACCTCATGCTTTGTGCCCACTGAGTGGCACACAGCTACAGTTATCCCACTCCACAAGGGGGGAATCCACCTTGGATCCCGGGAACTACCCCCCCATCAATCTGACGAACCTGATCTGCAAGGCCATGGAACGTATTATCATGGAACTTATAAACAAAGACATTGGCAACCTTCAAACACTGGACCCCATGCAGTTTGGGTTCATGAAAGGCCGATCTTGTCTCCTAAACCTGATTACTTCTTTGAATCAGTCTCCAGAGCCGTGGACAAGGGTAAGGTGGTCCACATAGCCTATCTGGACCTCCCCAAGGCCTTCAACACCATCCCCCACTCTGGAATCATAGATAAACTTACTAAGCTGGGAATTAATTCCTACATCACTTGATGGGTTGCCAACTGGCTTACTGACAGAACCCACACTGTAAAATTAGCCGACTCCAAATCCAGACAAGTCCTGGGACTGCTGTTGTTTGACATCTACTTCTCTGAAGTACAGCCCAACACTAAGGGACTCTGGCTAACAAAGTTTGTAGATGACTGCAAACTGGGAGCCATTATTGAATCCCCAAATGATGTGGATATTCTACAAAAGGGCCTTACAGAAACAGATGCTTGGTGCCAGAGCCATGGGGTCAAGCTCAATGCCAAAAAATGTATAGTTATCCCCTTTGGGAAAAAACATGTAACCATGAATTACCACATAGGTGGCAGTACATAAAACACTGAAAGTGTGATAAGAGACTTAGGGACACAGGTGGACAGTGGTCTCACCTTCGATAACCACATTGCTACAACAGTCAGGAAATCCTTCTATGTGGCACACCTCATCACTAAGGTCTTTTCATTCAGAAAAAAGGAGGTCATTGTCCCACTGTACTCATCCCTCATTAGACCCATTATAGAATACACAGCCCCGTTTGGTATGTACCTCTCAAGACATGTGCAACAACTGGAAAGGCCGCAGAAATACTTCACTAAAAGAATCACAGGCCTAAAGCAGATGCCCTGTGCTGACTGTCTAAAAAAACTCCACCTATACTCTGTCGCATATCATCTACTCAGAGGCGATCTCTGCTTACCATACAAGGCCATGTCAAACCCAGAGCTGTTGGACATGCTACACTTAAAGAAATCCCAATCCCTCAGAGACACACGCTCCAGAGATCTAAACTTTGTCATCACAATGAACAAAACATGCTGGAAGGATAGGCTCCTGGCCCAGAGACTCCCCAGACTCTGGAATAGACTGCCCATACATGTCAAGCAGAGCACCTCTTTGGCCCTCTTCAAAAGGAACCTTGATGATTGGATGGGAGATAGGAAATTCACCCCGGGGATCATGTCAGTCGACTTCTAGACAGGGGTCCAGGGAAGTAAATACTGTGGGCAGAAATAGCCAGGGAATTTCTTATGGCTAGGATTGTATAGGTTCTAGGGCCGATAGCCTAGTACCAACCTATGAACCTATAGTACACTGTGTTTGCTCAGCTAGTTCAGTTGTGAGGAGGAGTATGTTTTTTCCTGTCACTAACCAGGTTGGTATCTTTTCAGGATGTGCACATATGAACAATTTTTATCAGGGATAAATCTTTAATTCGAAAAAACAACCCAGCAGCAACCAGGTATCTTCGCCAAATATCCAAAAAACAAATATGCAAAAATTTATTAGGCAAAGACCAGGCTCCAGCTTCTTAAAAACAGACCGTTTTAATAGTAAGGAACTCACACAAGCGCTTTCACTATTAGGCTTCTTCAGGTGCATGAATTATCCTAGTAAACGCACCCATTGTATATCCAAAATTATTCAGCTTAATTGGTTCTTAAAGCAATATTACTTAACATTAATTTCCTTCTAATACATTACATAAATATATAAAAAATTATCAACTAATTACTATAAAATACCAGATTCTATTGCATATATAAAAACATTTAATAAACCTATAAAAATACTAAAGAACTAAATTATATACTATCTACGTAATGGTCTATTCTTTAAGACTGGTCTCAATGGAATAACATCATTGAGGCCATGTCCTGCATTTGCCCTGAGCCTTACTATCCATTCTACTTCCCTGGTTTCTGTTTTATTTCTAATATCTCCCTTTCTCTTATTTTCATTAATAATACCTAATACTCTAAATTGAAAGTTGTGCCGAGTATTGTTTTTTTTTTACATGCTTTGCCAAGTCATTAGAAATATTACCCTTCCTAATATGGTAAACATGTTCTTTTATTGTATCTTTAAGGGGCCTATCTGTTTTACCCACATAGAATCTATTGCATATTTGGCAATTGGCCATATACACTACATGCTTCGCATTACAGTCAGCTCTAACTCTTAGATAGAATATTTTGCCTATGTCTGGATGTTTAAACTCCTTCTCTGTTGTTATATAGTTACACCAAGTACATTGCTTACATGGCACTGTTCCTACTACTGACTGTGGAGCTTTTATTTCTCTACTAGTACATAGTCTTCTTTTCAAAGATAGACTATTTGTAAATGTGAATTGTGGTGTTGAGCTCAAAGAAGTATTTATTTGTTCATCTATGGTTAGAATATTGCAATGTTTATTTATAATGCTGGTATATTCTCTAATGTTCCTTGAATAATCAAAGCATGGCCTTAGATCTTTAGCCCCACAGGTTTTTTTACTCATATCCCTTACATATTCTACAGTTTCTGAAAAATATGGTTTGGCTTTGTTATATCTTAATTCTTTTATTTGATTGGCACTTCTATTAATACTATAATCTCTATACCCCCTTTCCTTTAATTCATTCTTTGTAACATTAATTTGATGTTCAAAGTCTTCCTTTTTAACATTTAAACTAGATGCTCTATAAAATTGATTTTGTGTAACATTTTTAAAGACAAATTTTGGGTGCATACTATCATTACTCAATAATTTATTTACATAACATTCTTTCCTAAACATTTTAGTACAAATTTCATTCTCATTTTCTTTAAAAATTGTAACATATAGAAAATGTATTTCTTGTTTAGAGAAAGCCCCTGTAAATTCAAAGAAATGTGTAGTCTTATTTAAATATAATACAAATTCTTTTAATTGTTCTATAGTGCCTCTCCATAAAAGAAAAGGGTCATCCACAAATCTGCAGAAAAATATGATATTATTATTGAATGCTCCTTTCATTATATATTCATTTTCCCATACAGCCATAACAATATTTGCGTATGTATTCGCACATGATGTGCCCATTGCTACTCCATTTTTTTGCCAATAGATATTTTCTCCAAACATAAAAATGTTATTTTCTAAGACCAAATATAGTAGGGCTTGTATTAGTTCTATTTCATTTTTAGCATACCTGCCAGCTTCAGTCATCATTTTATTAACATATTTAATTCCTATATCATTTGGAATGACAGTAAATAATGAAGTCACATCCAGTGTAACTAACAAACTATCTCCTGTTTCTCTTGCATGTATAGGGAATATAAGTCTTTAATGAAGTGTTCTGTATCTTTTAAAATAATTGCAGATATCTTTAGTAAGGGATTTCATTTCTTTTCCAGATATATGGATATGGATTCAGTACATCAATTTCTTCCCACTACTATGGGTCTCATAGGGGGATTATCCTTATTTTTATGAATTTTTGGTTGCCCTTGAATTATAGGAATAGTGGGGTTGGTTATCTCAAAATTTCTAAAAAGACCATCATCCATGAGACCTAAAATATGTAATTCCTTTAACTTATTATTGACTTTACAAATCATTTGATCCATCTGTACATCATTAATACATTCATAAATTTAAAAGAATGACCCACATTGTCTCTGATATGTTTATACAAGGCATTTAAACATGTGCTGCAGCACTCGATCTTTCAAACTTTGGTTAATCTTACCTACATAGAACGAAATACAGTATGTGCAGGTTGCCAAACAAACTAAATGAACCGACTTACAGTCAGCATGCACCTTAAATTTATATAGCCTAAATGTAGATGGGTGAACAAAAGTTTTACTGCATAACATAAAATCACATGCCTTGCATGATCTACAGGGAAAGGTACCAAATTTGGTTGAAATCTTACTATATCTCCTAAAAAGTCTATAACAAAGCTTCCTTTTTAATGTCAGATTGTTCATAAAAATAAAACTAGGGACCTCACCAACTATCCTCCAAATGGTGGCATCTGAGCGTAAAATCGACCAGTTACGTTTAACAACTTCGCAAACAGAGTTAATATTATTGCTATATTTCAAAGAAAAACCACACCTAGGTCTATTGTTTTCATTGCTATGGGGTTACACTGATTTCCTATGTAGGATAGGTGTACCTACAGTCTGTCTGAGATGATGGACCTCTTCTAGTTTCAGAGCTTCATCAGCTTCATGATACCCCCTACCTGTCAACTCATCTGCTAAATGGCTAGTACCTGTAGGAAATCACTGTCACATGAATGCAATCTGGACATACGTAAAAACTGTCCCTTCATGATGTTACCAAATATCCTAGTAGGATGCATAAAACTCATAGCCAACAGGTTATTTTTCCTACATTCCTTTCTGTGTAGCAGTGAGTCAATACTTCCATCAGAATTGATGACTATAGTCGTATCTAAAAAATCTATTCTCTCCCTGGACCATTGCATAGTAAATATGAAACAGGAACTACTATGTTCCAAATAATCAGCAAAATCAGACAACAAAGAGGCTGTACTCCCCCATAAAATAAGAATATCATAAAAAAAAAATAAATATTTGTTGAACAGGAACTTAAACCTTTTCTGGCAGGAGCACCAACAGTATTGAAAAATATGGAGGAATTTCTATGAACTTTTAGTAAAAGTACCTGCTGTTTAAGCTTTTAAGAAAGGAACTTTATTTTGTTGACTTTAGACATTAATACGTTACTCACTGTTATACCTAATACCTGTGGTGTTGAGTGTATTAACAATTTTCTTAATAGTTTTAGTGGCTTATCACATCAGTGTATTGAACTGATTTGTACTTTGTTAGAGTTGATTTTGAAATATAATGTTTTTATTTTTGATGGCATTTTCTAAATGCAGCTGCAGAGTATTTCCATTGGCACACCCTGCACTAATAGCTATGCCAATTTGGTTTTAGCCGATTGGGAATCGCAGGTTGTTTTTTTCTGATCATACATATAGGCAAAATTTTATCTACTATAGGCATTTTGTTGATGATATTTTTATTTTATTGGAAGGTACGGACTCTTTCTTGTCTGATTTTATTTTTTATTTGGAACATACTTGTTCCTGTTTCAAATTTACTATGCAATGGTCTAGGGAGAGAATTGATTTTTGTAGATACTACAGTCATCAGTTCTGATGGCAGTATTGACTCACTGCTACATAGAAAAGAATGTAGGAAAAATAACCTGTTGGCTAGGAGTAGTATGCATCCTACTAGGATATTTGGTAACATCATGAATGGAGAATTTTTACGTATGTCCAGATTGCATACATATGACAGTGATTTCCTACAGGCTACGAGCCATTTAGCAGATGAGCTGACAGGTAGGGGGTATCATGAAGCTGATGTAGCTCTGAGACTAGAAGAGGTCTATCATCTCAGACAGACTGTAGGTGCACCTTTCCTACATAGGAGATTGGTGTACCCCCATACTAATGTCAACAATAGACCTAGGTGTGTTTTTTCTTTGAAATGTAGCAATAATATTAACTCTATTTGTGAAGTTGTTAAATGTAGTTGGTTGATTTTATGCTCAGATAACACCATTCGGAGGATAGTTGGTGAGGTCCCTAGTTTTATTTTTAGGAACAATCTGACATTAAAAAAAGAGCCTTGTTATAGACCTTTTAGGAGATCTAGTAATATCTCAACCAAATTTGGTACTTTTCCCTGTAGATCATGCAAGGCATGTGATTTTATGTCATCTAGTAACACTTTTGTTCATCCATCTACATCTAGGCTATATAAGTTTAAGGTGCATGCTGACTGCAAGTCGATTAATTTAGTTTATGTGTCAACCTGCACAGACTGTATTTTGTTCTATGTAGGTAAGACTAACCAAAGGTTGAAAGATCGAGTGCTGCAGCATCTGGGTGATATTAGAAGAATGAGCTGTTTAAAAGCTTTGTATAAACATATTAGAGACAACGTGACTCATTTTTTTAAGTTTACTGTTATCGGTATTGTCAGTGAGTCTGGCAGCAGGAAGCACGGCACATAAACATCTAGCAAAACTGTTAGATAGTTCAAACACTTTTAATAAAATACTTGCAAGTCGGTACTTTTAATAAAGTACTTGCAAGTCATTACTTTTTATAAAATACTTGCAAGTAAGTGTTTGAACTATCTAACAGTAAAAGTGTTTCAACTATCTAACAGTTTTGTTGGGCGTTTATGTGCGCCGTGATTCCTGCTGCCATACTGTGTTTTGTTTTACTTGGAGTTTTTAATCATTGATGGCTGGTTTACTTGTTGGGTGATTGTGCACATCACAGATTGTCACTGAGTCTGCTAGAGGGGGAGATATCATCAACAAAAAAGAGCTATTAGTAATGCAATGGATAGCAACACTCCAGGCTAATAGGTTACCTGGTTTAAACTATACTATACCTTTAAAACCTGCTTTGAAATCTAGACCATTGCATCATTAATTGTTTTAATTTTATGACTGGCTGTTCTATTTTTCAAAAGACTGCCCTGTTTTCTGTCTGTTAGGATCTGATGAAGCATGATATGTGAAAGCGCTTATCCGTTTACTATTTTTTCATATTAAATTGATTTTTTTATGGAGCCTCCTTGTTTTTATGCCATTTGCCCTGGTTCCTGCACTGTCTTTTATTTTCTGTTTATTCTTTATTATTTTAAACACAGTTCGGCTGTTACTCGTTGGTTTTAATATTTTTCTTTATGTTAATACTTTAGCCAGACGTTAGGTACTGCATTGAAACCATGTTTTTTTCTAGTTAGCAGACCTTAGATTTGCCTCAATTTCTCTGACTCTTTCTTCATTCTATGTTATATCCTGTATGTCAAACTTTCTTAATGCACTGTAAAAATGCTGTTTATTTATGTTATATCGCATGAATTTCAATTGGCAGTCTCAGTTACTGTGCTTATCCTTTTTACAAATCTTCTAGCATTTTAGATCTTAATTAAGTTTCTGTGATCTCTCTGGTGTGGGGGTGGGGGCATCCTCAGCTTATGCCTGTTCTGTTCAGGAATGTTTGCATGTTCTGAAGTTTCTACAATGCTTTAATTCCAGTTCTGGCACAAGTGTGTATACTACGAGTAGGCACTTTTTATCCAAGAATCTGAGTACCCAATCATCTTTTTTTTTTTTTGACTTACCTTTCACCATGATTAATGCAGTGTCAGTGGCACAACAGGTATCATATTTGCCTTAGTTGCAGAAGACTGTGGGTTCTATTCCCACACCAGATAGAGGGACTGTTGACACTGCAATACTGTTTAAGAGGGGTGCTGAACACTTGCACATAAACTGAGGCCTTGTCTACCTGTGCTGGTGGTAGCTTAGGTGGATGGTAAAGGCCCCAAGTCAACTATCTAAAAGAGAAGGGGTCCTTTATTTATATGCATATTTACATAAATATATACATATATATAAAATTATACAATCATTTAAAGTAATCTTTATTTTCATATTCTTACACAGACTATTATTGATATGAATATGTATTCCTTATTTTGACCCCACTCCTTTTATCACAACCAAAATCTAATCTTTCTTTAATATCAATGATAATACCAGTTCCTGTTAAACAAAATTTCATTAATGCTTTTAAATGCCTCTAAAATATAAAAGAATAAAAACTAACATAGTTCCATGGCTAGCCAAACAAGCAAAACAGGTCATGCACCAAACGGACAAACTTTGGAAGCTCTACCAAAATAATAAACTGCCCAATACCCTGCTTCAATATAAACAGCTTCATAACCTTGCAAAACAGCTAATAACCAAGGACAAAAAATCCTACGATATCACACTCCAGTCCAATAACAATAAAAACCCAAAGCAATTCTGGAACTCAATAAAACTGCTCCTCCATCCAGGTTCAAAGAATAATCCCTGTCCAGACCCAAATAAATCTAATCTGGAACTAGGCTCTGAATTCAATTCATTTTTCACCGAATCCATCTCTGCCCTTACCAAATCTTTTCCTAACAATAACCCAACTGCCCATCACACTTCCCCCTCAAACCCATATAACAACCCTCCTCTACTGTTTGAGCTCAAACCCATCTCCACTAACTTCATAATAAAACTCTTATCCAAATTTAAACCATGTACTAATGCTCCTGACAACATTCCCCCTTCCTACCTAAATTATGCTGCTGATGATATTGCTCTCCCAATTAGCATCATCATAAACAGATCCATAAATGAATCCTATGTCCCTAAACTTTGGCACACAGCTTATATCATACCTCTACACAAAGGTGGCAAAAATACCAGTGTCTCTAATTTCTGCCCTATTGCCCTGCTCTCTCCACTCTCCAAAATCCTTGAAAAGTGCATCCACCACCAACTTATGCCATTCCTGACCCAAAACAGTCTCCTCACACCCACTCAGCATGGCTTCCGCCCTGCCCACAGCACCATTACCACTCTTCTCTCCTTCCTTGAAACTGTCAATCAAGCCCGAAACTCAGGTCACCTAGTTTCTACCATACTACTAGATCTGTCTTAGGCATTTGACACCATTTCCCACAAGCACTTACTCTGCCATCTCTCAAACCTTCACCTCTCACCAAAAACATTATCCTGGTTCTCCAGCTATCTATCTGACAGATCTCAGGCAGTCAAATGGAAGAACTCCACCTCTTCCTTCTTACCTACCCCAACTGGAGTTCCTCAGGGATCCATCCTTGGGCCCATACTTTTCAACATTTTCATCAATAACTTTCACAGTGCTATTCCTGACACAAAAATTATTCAATATGCAGATGATTCTACCTTAATCTGCTCTGCTACTAACCTCTCCGAACTGCTGACAAAAACCCAAGCTACATTCTCTGCAGCAGAAAACTGGATGCACCATAACCACCTCTCTCTCAATGCAAATAAATCTAAAATCCTACTTTTCCCCCCTCTAAGACCTTTTCATTCAACAAAAATGATTTCAAAGTTCTTAGCCAAACTAACTCACTCATAGAAGTGGTGCCTTCTGCAAAACTCATAGGCATAACTGTGGATGAACACCTCAAGTTCGACACACATATACAACAAAATATTAAAAAAAAACACCAAAAGCTAGGTATGTTGTATAGGAGCAATCGCTTTCTCTCCCACTCCACTAAACATACTCTAGCCACTACATATCTTCTCCCTTCCTTATTATACGGTGCTCCTCTCCTAACCAACATGTCCGCCTCTACAACCTCCAAACTAGAAAACTGCTACAATAAAATCTCTAAATTTTCCACAAATTCTAAAAATTCCACCCATCACTGCCTCACCCTTAAATCATTACATTGGCTCAAACTTTCAAACCACCTTGACTACCTGCAACTATCCACAGCACATAGACTTGTATTTTATCCTACAAAATGCCCTGCTCTAGCTAATATCCTTCCCCCTTATATTCCTAATAGAACACTCAGATCAGAGCACCAGAATCTAATTGCTATCCACAAACCTAAGCATCCTGCTGGCCAGCTTCTCCTCTCATATGCTCTAGGCAAAAAATGGAATGCCCTCCCCACCTCACTAAGAACCACTTCTAACTCTGAAAATTTCAAAACCCAGCTTTTCAAATACCTGTCCACTAAATGGAAATGCACCTGCTTCCACCCTACTTAATCTCCTTTCTAAGTCTATACCCTAGTGGTCCCTTCTTTTCATACTTTAACTCTCTACAATCTCCCATAGTCTTATACCTATTACCCTTCACAAGCTCCCTATAACTCCTTAACTTTACTCCCTCTAACCTTCTAACAATTACTACAACTATGCTCACATGAATCAACTTTGTAAATAATGTAAATATTGTGAATAGTTTTCTACTTCAAAAAACGTGCATGTTAAGCAAGCATATCCAAAATTCCTCTCTTTATATATGTAACTGACTTCCACACTGAACACTTCAGTACCATTGCTTAAAGGAAACTGTATAACCCGTAACGTCTCTCTCTAGGAATTCTGCTAACTATGCTTGTGAATATTATTTTTTTTAACTCTCTTTACAATTTTATCTTGTATACTCCTGTATTTTATTGTAACTGAATTTGTACAATGCTTTCTTGGAGCTTTTCTCCCCGGGCCTCCACTGAAAACGGGTCAAGTTGGCCAAGTGGACTTCACCGGTAACCAAACTGGAAATAAATAAATAAATAAATAATTCATAATACCCATACTATATATAATGCTTTTTTTATCCAAATCCAATTTTGAATATTTGCTTATATTCTCATAATATCCATATCCAATCATATCCATATTTATATCATTATTCTTGAAATTTCCCCTCAAAATTCTGTAAATAATTTGTTCCATAGTTTAATTCTCTAACATTTAAAAAAAAAACATGTTTAATTGTTTCTTCTTCACCACAATACAAACATATTCTTTTACTTTTCTTTTTGTAAGGCATCTTTGCTTTTACTGGTAATTTTTTTTTTATTCACAATCTACATAAAAATCTTGACATTCAAAATTAAGACTACACAATTTCTTTCTTTCTTTCTGCAGTTGTTTTGATCTTTACTTTTGGAATATTTTCTCATACTATTTTATATCATGTTTTTCTGTCTTCTTCCACTTCATCATTCTTTATTTCCCACATTTATATTTTGTTGCAAACTGTCCACTTCTTCATTAAAACAGTCCTTTAATTTTTGGGTACTTACGTATTATCGCAACCACAGTCTGTCTGCATGGACTGCATTCTCTTCTCGGCAATGTTCTGTTCTAAATGAAATAACCTGCTGCTTATGATTTCAACATCTAGATGAATTAACCTGCTGGCAAGAGTTAAAAAGTGTGCTGTTATTCAACTCTACTGGCTTATGTTTTCAACAAGTCTGTTTTTTTTTTGTTTTACAAGATATCATCATAACTACGTTGAGAGCATAGTCAGAAGACTTGCTTTTTTGTTGTTTTTTAAAGTAATATCACAACCACTTTACTGACTGGCTGTTATGCAACCACACTTTTGTACGTTTCACTATACTAAATTGCTTTGTTTTTACTAAAAAAATATATATTTTATTTTTCATTTTACAGTAAAAGGATTTATTCTTTTATGACCCTTTTAACATAGAGTTTAATATAGGAAATTGAACATTAAAGACTCTGCAGAGTAAGTGTTTTGATGAATATAAGATGTTTCTCTAATATTATTATTAAATTTGTATATATTATTGGGAGAATGTATTGTAATATACGTGTTATTTTTTATGTTGATAGTTACTGTGTTTTACTGTATATGTTTTCTAAATGTTGACTTCTTGTTGTACTCCTCTGACTTACACACACACACACACACACACACACACACACACACACACACACACACACACACACACACACACACACACACACACACACTCTCTTTCAGGCATTCATCTTTATTAATAACTTTAGATACATAGGTTTTCATTTTAATTACACAAAAAAAACTGTACAAGCTATAAGGGACTGATTACTTGCCCTGCTCCATATTTTAACCACATACTCATTCATTGCATTCTCAGCAGCATGATATTTCACTGAGAATGGAACGTTGCTGAGAATGCAGTTTATGCAGACACTGTGGTTGCGATAATACGTAAGTACCAATTTTTGTTACTTTTTATTCTTTCTCAGAATTCCTTATACTTATATTTTAATACATTTGTTACTAAATTCATATATTTTTATTTAACAATTTCAGTACCTTATACTAATTTAATGATGCAGCATATACTATTGGATTTACCATGCCTAATCCTCACTCCTTTCTTATTCATATATAATACACACCTGCTAATGGGATTTTATCTAGATCCCCACATGAAGGAGAAAACTATTTCTAATAAAAGCTTTTCATGCATTCTATGAATCATAACACTTGATACATATGCTATCTTACCTATTAATATTGAATTAATCACATTTACTTTTTTCTTATCAACTAATCTATACATTTTCCATAAAGAACAAATGATGTCTAATTCCTTTATTATATCACACCCCATTTCTATTCCCTCCTTTATAAAAAAATATCTCTAAAATAGATATCTAACAGAAAATTCTATTCCAGCTATTTTTATTATACCACTTATTCCTTAATCTTTCTCTTTGTTAAAAATCATATCTCTTTTCTTTAAACAATCAACTAAATAACTAATAACTTCTGTGATCCAGTCTTTATTTTCAGTTGTTGTTAACAATATAATTTGCATATGACATCATAACTGGAATTTCAGTATCCATATGAATTATAAACTTTACATTCTTCATTTCTGATTAATCTCTCTGACTAATGTATTCATAACTAAAGCAAATAAAACACTACTCATAGGACTTATGTCATTGTTTATTCCCTTTTTTTACTTACCCAACTGATCACCAAGACTTTTACCTTATTATTGGTATATGCTGTTATATATACTTGCTTAATTTTATTGTTAACATTGTACATACCCATTATTTCCCACAGCATATCATGTTGTATTGAATCAAATGCTTCGCTAATATCACCTACCATAAGTTTGTATCTTTTTTCCTTCTAACAGTATCACTGGTTATTTCTCATTAAAAATAATGCTTGCCATCCTTTTCCTTTAACACCATAAACACTTTCATCCATTATGCATTGCATCTTATTCTCAATCTTTTCTGTATTATTTTATAAATATCTTACAGTTTGTAGCATTTAAAACTACTGGTCTCCATTTTTTATTATCATCTTTTTCTCCTTTTATTCATATAAATTTTAATATACCACTACACAATATCTTACAACTAAAGCCTTCATTTAACCATTCATTAAATGCACATAAGTAGTTTTCCTGCCATTCTTCTAGATTTTTGTACATTTCAAATCCAGTTCCATCTGGACTGGCTGCTGAATCTCCATTTAACTGTTTGAACACATTTTCTAATTCATGTAATATAATCCCTTTTTCAAATTCTCTTTTGATTTGTTCAGATTTTTCTACTTCCTATGTTCTTACACTTAGTCTCTTTCTTACTAAGCATTTCTCCACATACTGTTCAACAATTTCCATAATATGTTGTTGATTTTTCTTTAGGTTACCTCCTTTATTTTTCATTTCTCTTATCATACTACTATCCTTCTTGTCTATCTTAAACATGGTATCTTTGTTTATAGAATAATTCCTTACCTTTCCCATATTTTCTTAGAAATGTCTCTCTTTCATAATATTTTCTATTATTGTTCTCTAAATTCTCTAACCTATCTCTATATGTTTTAGCATATTCCTGTTATTCTTTCTTACTTTACCAATGTAAATATCTTTATATGTTCTTTTAAAAGTACTCCACAATTTAGACCAATTATCAAAGCACTTTAATAGTACCGTGGTCCTTACATCACTAATTACTTTCTTTTCGTTTTCATTCCATTCCTTTTCATTTGCTTTTTATACCCTTTCCTATCGTTATATATTCATTATTGTCATATATTTCTAAAGATATTATCAAATGATCTGAAAAAAAATGGTTATAATAGTTTCTTCTTCTGTTATACATATTTCTTCTGATACTATAAAATAATCAATTTCAGAATTTAAAGGACCTCTCCTATAAGTCCATGTTTTTTATTCCATATAACCAGTTTTCCAAATTTCATTACATTCACCATTTTTTTAATTTTTTTCCTGTTTTATTTTTGTTGCCACTTAAATTACAATTGAAATCTCCTGTAATTATATGCATATTTACTACATAATCAATATTTTATGAAATAAATTCTCTTTTACTTTACAATTTTATATATATATATATATATATATATATATATATATATATATATATATATATATATATATATATATATATATATATATATATATAGAAGCTCTACAAAATCCTGAAAGCCCCAAATCATGAAGACCAAAATCCTGAAAGTTCAAAATACTGAAAACTCAAAATCCTGAAAACATACAGCATACCACTACTCGCTATATTCCAGCACAAGTACATACAGAAATGGTTAAAAGTCAAAGTATAAGCAGGGGGACAAGCCCCCCTGCACCCCCACACCCCCTGCTACTTAAAGATATCAACTCCAAGATTGCACTTAGGGTAGTGAAGTGCAATGTTGGAGCTGATATATTTAAGTAGCAGGGGGTATGGGGGTTGCAGCCCCCACATGGGGGGGTGCAGGGGAAGCTTGACCCTGCATATAGTTGAAGAGTAATATGTTTCTGTATGTACTTGTGCTGGAATATAGTAAGTGTTGGTATCCTGTGTGTTTTCAGGATTTTGAGTTTTTAGTATTTTAAACTTTCAGGATTTTGGGCTTTCAGAATTCTGTAGTGCTCCTATATATATATATATATATATATATATATATATATATATATATATATATATATATATATATATATATATATATATATATATATATATATATATATATGTATATACACACACACACACACACACACACACACACACACACACACATACACACACACACACACACACACACACACACACACACACACACACACACACACACACACACAGACACACAACAATAATTCTATAAACCTTTTCTTGCTATCTTACATCTATAATTGTTAATCTTCGAGAACATCCAGCATCTTCACTAGTCATCTACATACTACTGCTATTCCTGAGCACTATTCATTCCCTATGTTCCATATCATTTTCCCATCCCATTTTTATGTGATTGTAATTTTCATGACAGAAGTCTTGTATCCAGCAAAATAATAATATCCCATTTATTATATCATTCTAAAATTACCATCCTTCTTGTTATACTTTTCATGTTATTAATATTAACTGAAAGAATCCTTAAGTTATTTTTCCCTATTTCTTAATTTAACATATATCATCTTATTCTTATACTAGTTTCTTAAATTTTGTATATGTTATCCATTCCCTTTCTTCTTGTCCTTTATATTAATGACTTTAAATTTTCTTTTTCTATCGTTTACTCTTTTACCAATAGAATTTTTATCCCTGTAGCTACTTTCCAAGTTATATCTTCTTTGTTATTAACTTTGGATTCGATTTCTAACTCATCTCCTTTATTATTTTTTCAGTATCTCCCTTTTTTCTTTTAAACTTTCATCCACTTATATCTCATATTCATTCCTGCTTTGATCTTTATCATGGTTTCCAATTTACAACACTTAACTCATTCTCTTTTTGCCTGCATCCATAAATGTCCCATTTTTTTTACATTTAAAACACTCAAGTTAACATTTCTTAGCTTCATGCCCTGTTTTACCACATATATAACATTTCTTTGTATCACAATTAATAACTAAATGTCCTTTTCCACAGAAAATAATGCTTTTGGTTGCCCTTAATATTTTATAACACCCCTGTTACCATCAACATTAATAATACTTGGAATATGTACAATTTTTTTCATTTCTGTTTTTAAAATGACATTGCAGTCCCATGCTCTAGTCTATTAACCCATATTAACAAACTTTTAAAATATCTATTATTTTTTGCATATTTTTTTTAAATGTTCTTTTAAAGTCTGTCTTTCTACCTCAGTTCAAATGCATATGTATTTTCTTTTTAGTCTCCTAAATGATGCTTTTACCACATATTCATTCCGTGGATTATTGTTTTGCCTTTTCATATTCCTATAGAAACTTCTCCATACCTTGTACGGTCTTTAAAAAGAGTCATGTCTCTATCATTCAAAATAAAAATTCTTACCTCTTGTGTTTTCTGCCCAAGGGTAAAATAACATTGTGCCATATGTCATATCTGTTCAAATTCTGACTTTTACCTTGTATTCTCACCATGAATTTTCTTTTTAAACTGTCCTCTTTTCTTTCAGTCTGTCTTGTGCAGTTGTCCCGTCTCTGTATGTTTTTTATTTACTTTTTCACTGCCTTCTTCCAGTGACACTTCTATATCTCCCTCATTTATTTTCTCTATTATGTCCCCTCATGATACTTCATTCTCTGGATCACTCTAGTAACTCCTCACTGACTGTATCCTCAGTTTGTACAAATAACTCTTGTTGAAACATTTCTTTTGAATCCTCAACATCTGCTAGAATTTATTTTGAGCTGGTATTCGAGTTCACTCCCTTCAGTGGAGTTTTCCATCTTGCACACCATCCTTCCAACTGCTTCTGTCCTAAGAATGAGGACATGCAAATTTACTCACGCATTATGATACCTCGAGTACTGATCGCAAGTAGGAGAAGTCCCTTGATGCCCTGGCCAAATTTCCCCCTGTAGTACAACTTTTACTTCAGGTTTCCCATGAGAAGAGGCTACTAGCCTAGTGGGATCGACCTGGTCAACAAAGGATAAATAAAATCAAGATAAAAATGGTATATGAAATATAGACTATATATCAGTTTGAAGGTACTCATCAAGACTTGGGGTGAATTTGGTTGTAGCAGTATTATTCTCCTTATCTTGCTGATTCTCTCCCTCTCTCTCCATTCAGACCCCCAAGTTTTAAGTAGTGTTAGCTGGGTGCATTTGAAGATATCACTTGCTATAAACAATTCAAGTAACCAGTCTTCAGTTTATAGCTACTAACACTAAAGCACAAAAAAAATCACATAAAAAATCACATTTGGACTTTTAAATAAAGCATTTTTAGAAAACTGTATTAGCATGTTTACAGCACTATTGCATGCATCTATGAATTTAAATATACATTTTTTAAATGCAACATCTACTTTTTCTTGGTGAAAAACATTTACAAATTAATTTGACCTGAAACAAATATACTGTGCTTAAGTTAAAAAAATCTTCCTACAAATATACATATATACAGTTACCTGCCAATTGTGAAATAAAATGTTCACATAATAAATAGATCCTGGATTTCCTGAACATAGTGCACAGAAATTTAGAACCTTCCTTCCTCTACATTCAGTACACTGGCAGTACCATGATTCATTCATAGATTGCAAGCCAGGGTATGAAAGCCTACATGGTGTCTATGAATTGCTCACAAAAGTGCGGGTAGCTACACCATCCTGAGCCAGAGAGGAAGGAACTACCTCATGAGTGGCATATAGGGATAAAGCCCTGATGACAGGCCAGGTCACCAAAGTTCAATTAGCATTTCAGGCGCTTGACAGTATAAGGGAGGAAGTGTGTGAAGCAGTCTTTTGTAAGAGCTGCTGGAGATGAACAACTTAAAGGGCTGGGATGTAGGGTGGTATATGTACACATGCTACTTACTCCTCACTGCCCTTCCCATCTAAGGAGCAAAGGAATAGGCCCACTGAAATTCCCAGTCTCCTTCAGAATAATGGCAGTACCCCTGGCAGCTTAACCCTTGACGCAAGCTATGAGTGAAGAAATGCACCACAAAGTTGAGTCCTTATCTTGGGGAACAAATGGAGAAACTAAGAAAGCAAATGGTCAGAAGGGATATCAGTCAAAAAAGAATATAAACTCTCTATATATATTTGTGTGTGTGTGTGTGTGTGTGTGTGTGTGTGTGTGTGTGTGTGTGTGTGTGTGTGTGTGTGTGTGTATATACACATACATACATTTGTTTACCGGGTAAGTCTGACTGGACACAGGCCCATTTTCAGCAGAGGCCCGGGGAGAAATGCTCCGGATAAAGTACATAAAATACATAAATCAAACAGTAAGAAATAAAAAAAACAGACTGTGGATATCAAGTTTTAACATAGTAAATGTCCTAAGATATCGCATAGCAAACAAGATGAGAAACATTTGCACATAGTTTCGTATAGTACATAGTAAAAATAATGATACTACTATAGAAATCACCCTTAGAAGAGTCATCACTCAACACAGTAGTATAGATGGCATACATAATATGCTACACTCGTTGTCGTGGTGTGGGATGCTGAAGCTAGTGAGGAACGTTAGTAGGTAAAAGGGGTGAAACAGCGTAACTGCAGAGATGTTGTAGCTAGTCAAGTTGTTACTAAGTAGTAGAGGTGACGCAGCATAACTGAGTACTGAGCACTATGACATGGTAAGGCAAAACAGAAATGATTAGTGAACATAATGTTTAAAGGGGCAAAATTTCTGGATCAATACAAGGGCAAATAATATCTATAATTGTGGATCAAAACAAGACTACAGATGGGTTAGTTCTATAGATAGAGAAGGACATTGTAAGGCATATTGGGTTAAGATGGAGAAGAGTATGTATGTATATATATATATATATATATATATATATATATATATTTATATATATATATATATATATATATATATATATATATATATATATATATATATATATATATATATATATGGATTCACTTCGGACACTTGAAATACTGAATACGAATTTCAGTATCTCGAGCCCAAGAAGTGGAATCCACAAAACAACGAAAACTAAAAACCGCAAAATTCAAAACCTCGAATACAGGAAATTTTCAATTTCACAGTTTTACTACACACACACACACACACACACACACACACACACACACACACACACACACACACACACACACACACACCATCCACCACACAAACACACAACCACTCTACTACATGTGGGGGGCTGCACCCCACATACCCCCCTACTTAAATATTCTCACTCCGAGGTCGCACTACATACAAACACACACAAAACACCACAACACAAGCTACTTTCTCTTTGCACACACACATCACAGCAACAAAACACACTGACACACACCACAGACCCTACCCAAACCCCTTAACACACACACACACACACACACACACACACACACACACACACACACACACACACACACACACACACACACACACACACACACACTCACACACACACATACACACAAACGAACACACACTTACCTGAATACATAATCATAGCAGAACTTTAGAAGCATGAAATTCAAAACCTCCAGTATTCGAGGTTTTGAATTTCGCGCTTCTAAACTTTCTGTTATGTGGATTTGGCTTCTTGAGCTCAAAATACTGAAATTCGAGATTTCAGTATTTCGAGCTTCTGAACGGAACCCATATATATATATATATATATATATATATATATATATATATATATGGGTCTACTGCTTTTCATCGAATACCATGTATTCGAAAAAGAGCAGTAGACCGCTCTGTTACGCGAAAGTGCACTCATTCGAAAGTGCACTTTCGCAAACTCAGCTTCTACGAACAGATTGCACCACAGTGGAGGACAGCAGGAAAACATGCTATGTCCTCTACTGTGGTGCGGTAGTTACAGACCTTAGGGTTAGGGCGCAGGTCATGGTAAGGGGATAGCTAGTAGGGCTATCCCCTTACCATGACCCGTGCCCTAACCCTAAGGTCCTTGACTACCGCACCACAGTGGAGGATAGCCTGTCCTCTACTGTGGTGCGGTAGTCACGGTCCTTAGGGTTAGGGCATGGGTCATCGTAAGGGGATTGCCCTACTAGCTATCCCCTTACCATGACCCGTGCCGTAACCCTAAGGTCCATAACTACTGCACTAAACTCAGTAGTAGCCCATTCGCTTAAGTGGGTTTCGTTAAAGTGCACTTTCGATTAAGTGCCCTTTTGTGTAAACCAGGGTCTACTATGTGAGTTTGAAGAAGTGTATTTTCAAACTTATACAGTAGACCCATATATATATATATATATATATATATATATATATATATATATATATATATATATATATATATATATACGTATACACACACACAGTACATGCCTACACATATACATACTGAAGATAACACAAAATGAAAGCAATTTAATAGGTATCCCATTTTCTAACTGCAATAATGCTTACAACATGGGTCCACAAAACATCCCTAGGCAGATCTTTATTCCTTGTAATGTCCACCATGTCAGGCATTACTGCTTTTCTATTGTTTCGTCTTTTGCAAAAAATAATGGCATGATTTGTGGTAATCGATATATGTCTCTGCATCAGTTCTTTTGGCACAGCATTTTCAGCAATTGTATCACTATGTAATCTGCAACCTACTCAGTGTTAAACATACAATATTTGACTGGATGATAATGAGTGCACCCACAAAATTCTGACATACTCAATTCTTAACCGCCCTTTAAGTAAATATAACATCGCTGTCTCAACATTTAGTAAGCCAATTCACTCACCACTAAAGTCATTAATCTGGAGTCAAGGTGATTCACCAAAAGCAATAAAATTAGCTGAAAAACACTTTTGGCAAAAAGCAACTTTTTTTATTCAGAAGGGCAAACACTCCTGCATCCCTCAAATGGTGGTAAACCCAATACACCCTCATCTTATATATAACAACCCATGGTCACACAACAGTGGGCAAACTGCAAAATGATGATTGCTGAAAGTGGCTTGCACTGAGTAGAATTCACTGTAACAGTTTTCAGCAACTCCACTGGTTCCCATTTATGTTATCCATCTGTGTATGCTTACAAATCACATCCAGTTCCTATAGTAACCTCATGAATAGCCATTGCCATCTGTGGAGTTTGCTAGACAAATAGAAAACAAAAGTAGATTGCCAGGCATTTCTCCCTTAGCACACTAACACACACATCATGTCCACAACTAGGGATGGTTTACATTCACCAATATTCCTACTGCATGTTTTTTTTTGTAGGTGGGAAGAAACCAGAGTTAGCTGAGAAAACCCAAACAAAACACAGGAGAATATGCAGGCTCTAGTCCGAACATAACTCAGTTGAAAACTGAATTAGAGAACTACTTCCTGTGAGGCAGCAATGCTACTCATTGTGTCGCTGTTCTGCCCATTCATTTTTATACAGCTTTAATTAAAAGAGTTGCTGAGGGAGTTTTCTGTGGCACTGCCAACATTGCAACACAGTCCACTAGTACTTCGTAAAAATCCTGCTCCTTTCAAGTGAAAAATATTTAATACTAAGCACAAAAACAAACAAAAAAATGCTTCCACTCAATAGTTCATACCCAAGTTAAAAATGAGGTTAAAAAAGAGATGCACTATAACTATAAAGCCATTTAATCCTAACTCTAGAAAACTACTGCACAGTCTATGTAAAAGATACAAGTAGAACTAAAAGTATTCACAAAACAAAAGCTTAACTCTCCAAATAACTCCAAACAGCAAAGGAAGGAGCTAAACACTTGCTCCTGTTGCCAGCTATCTAACTTCTCAACAAAACACCCATTTCCTGACATTACTAACAAAACAGCAGTGTTTATTGTCATCTGCTTTGTAAATCGAGGACTCAGAGATACAAACCTTGCTATATAATTTCATCTCCACAGTTTATACAGATCGACAAGTTGCTCCCTTGTCTATTTTTTTACCATAAATATGTAGCTCTAAAGCATGAGGTCCCATGATTTCCCAAGGTTAGAAGGGCTTTTCAAAATGCTTACATGGATATAACATTCCTCTCCATTCCAGTACATCCCATGTTTCTTCATAAACCCAAGGAGGCATGTATCATCATTTTATTACTCAGTATACTAAAGTCCACATGCTCTGAATACTACCATATTAAATCAATCACATCTACACTATCCAAACTACTAGAAAATATGTACTTACCAAATCCAACAGCATAGAACCAAGGAAAGCAGCAAACAAAGGTACAAGTTACACTAGAAAACCGGAGTCCTTTATAGATTAAGCGCTTTTGTTCTTTTAATAATCAACTTAAAATTTCATCAGAATCAGTACTAAGACATAAACTTCTAATTAAATTCA
Organism: Protopterus annectens; assembly: GCF_019279795.1. NCBI lineage: Eukaryota > Metazoa > Chordata > Ceratodontiformes > Protopteridae > Protopterus > Protopterus annectens. Next base: position 1,165,933,120 of record NC_056739.1, read on the forward strand.
CCCAGCCAACTACACAACAAAAACAAAGAACCAATCAATTTTTTTGTACACCACACACCCAATGAAAAAAGATATGCAAATATCAATGATTTAACCAATCAATAGCAATATTTAAATCAAATCACTTATCCAAATACACTATTCGCTATGACTTCATTGGCCAATCAAAACCATACTTTTCTGTAACAAGCCAATCATCACATATACCTAAATGAAATATAAAATTGCAATACAAAATCAATAATATTACATATTATCTGCAATTATACAGAGCTTAGTATATATTTTTTTGGTTATAGAGTTTAATTGTTGCTTAGATCTGTGTTGAAACTGTTGTCTCACTGTTCTGAGAGACTGATCGGCAAATATACAGAGCTGAGAATATTTTTTTGGTTTTAAAGTTTGTACTGTTAGTTTTTGCTTAGATCTCTGTTGAAACTGTTTTGTCCCACCCGTCCTCCCTATTTTTGGTTTGTAGTTTAAATTTGGTGGCTTTTGCAGTTGCCCGCCCCACTGTAGATTTGATCTGGGACACTTCCCCCGTCCCATCTCTTTACCACATTCTACCTAATAAACTCTTTCTGCACTTACTTTTAGTCCTTTCTAATTTAATTGATTTTTTTAAACTGTGTTTGTTCTAATATTGCTGCATACTCAAGTGTGCTAGCTTGCACTGCATGTGAATTGTTTTTTACTACTGTTTTGCTACTTTTCTGTAAAAAAAAACTGTAAGCCTGTTTCCTACCTTTCCTGTAACTAGTGTTCCAGATACAGATTTGCTGTATCCAGGACTGTATGTAAGCTTCTGAGTCCCCCAAGCCTTTCTGTGTTGGAGGGAAGCCTTCTAGCTTCTCAGTGGGAGTGGTAAGCACTAGGTAACCTGTCTACCACATAAGTAGTGATTCTGGCCCAGAATTTGTAGTTATTGGCCATTTGGGCAATCTCTTCCATATCTCTCAACTTTCTGATTTGAAAGCCTGTATTTGCACTTGTTTCTGTCCTGTAACTCATCTAGTGCAGATACAGATTCTTAGTTTTAGCACTTAAATTTGCTTGTTCATGCTCAGCACTTGTTCAGAACTTGTAAGCACTAATTAAGCTACTAATTACTATAGCACTCTATCTTCCTCATTACCTAGAGGAAAACAGTTTTTGTACTTACTTTTCTCACTTGCTTAGAGAAAAACAGCTCTTGTACTCACTTTCCTCACTTATCTAGAGGAAAATCCCTGCAACTCTCTTTTTGCATGGTCTTGCACACAGAGCAGCATCGGGCAGTGCCAGTTAGCTGGGGTATACTATTCCCGGCCGCACAAAGTCTGCGCTGTATATTTTCCCTTAGAACTAGGCAAGCCTCAACTCAAGTGCTTCAGATCAGCTGCTCTTATTGTAGCACTTGCAAAACAGAAATCAGCACTTGTCCTAATCTCCTAGACAGCACTATTATTCTCCAAATTTCCTAGACAGCACTATTATAATATAGCATAAGACCCTCGATTGTCCGCAGGACTTAAGTTCAATTTACTCTTCAAAGCATGTCCAGAGGTCAGCTTCATGTGTACTCTCCACTTCATCTGGTGGAATTGGGCATCCTGAGGCAATGTCACAACTGCCTCATGTATACAGACAACCCTCTCCTCTTACCTCTAGATACAAACACTTGTGAGAGATGCAAATACACAGCCAGACTGGAGGCTAAGCGGTCTCAACCCATGACTGTAACAGACAGTCAAGAGGATAAGGGACACACTTGCATCACACCACCTGTCACACATGAATCTACAAAACAACTGCTGGAAAAACATACGCATAAATACACAAAAACATATTCAGAGGCACTAGGTACCAATCTGAAAAAGAAACAGTGCCCTCCAAAGCAGACAAGCAAGTAACCTGCACCCCCAAACACAAGCCAGAAAACACATAATTCACCTCAGCAGTGTGCCTCACAACAGCCCTTAAGGCAAAACACCATACCCAACACACTAGTAATAGGAGACTATATAGTAAGGCGCACGGATGTTCCACTCACCAGGCTGAACAATGAGAAGGTTACTGTCAGCTGCCTGTTGGGTGCTCGGATCAGCCACATAACACAGGCACTTAGGTCACTCCAGAACAAGTACAAGTATGACGCTGTCATTGTACATGTTGGTGTGAATGATCTAAGATGTACCTCCGTGGACTACATGAAAAGAGACATTGAGGAGCTCTCTGATCATGTAGCCCAAGCTGATATGACCATGACTTTGAGTAGCATACTACCTTCACCTAGAATGATACCACAATACAAAGACAAAATGATCAATTTCAACAATTGGCTAAGCTTCTGGTGTCATTCTAAGGGGATCCAGTGTCTGTCTGCCTGGGATGACATGATAGACAAGCCTCGCTGTTTTGCCAGAGATGGGTTGCACCTGTCACCCCTAGGTTTTTGAATACTGGCCAAGGCTCTTGCCATCCCCATAGTGCCTTTTTTAGGCAAGGCTCAAAGGACAAACCAACCACTGTAACCAGCACAGGTAACCAAAAACTAAGGGTAATGCTACTCAATGCCAGAAGTCTCAACCTCAAAATGCACACACTAGAGGCTCTCCTCAGCATGGAGAAAATCGATGTCTGTGCAGTGACGGAAACCTGGTTCAAGGCTCAAGAGAGCACCCCAGCACTGCCAGGTTACAATTCATATCATACCTTCCGGCCTCAGTTACTGGATCGCAGTACAAAGGGCGGAGTTGTATCCATATTCATCAAGGATACCCATATCTCCAGGTTAGTAGCGCAGCATGATGCCCCAGAGATCATCCATGTGCAACTATCAGCAGGCAAAACCACATTTCAAGTCGTAGCCGGTTATAGATTGCCCACCATGCCCCAAGATGCTCACTCTGCATTCCTTGAGACTTTGGAAAATATAAAGGTCCTACCCAACACCATAATCTTGGGTGATTTCAACTACCCTGGTATAGACTGGGCGAACTACCAATGTTCCAACTCCTATGCTCAGCGATTCATAGAATTTATAAATTCAAATGCCCTTGAACAACTAGTATGTTCCCCACTAGAGGGGACAACATATTGGATTTAATCATCACAAATATGGGCGCCCATTGTACCACACCCATTATCACTCCCTCCTTGGTCAGATCCGACCACAAACTGATAACCCTGGACATCCTCACCCCTCCACCTCCCCCAGTCAAAGAAACCATAGTCAAAAACCTTTCCAAAGCAAACTTCAAACTACTTGCATCCGAAGTGGAAAGCTTCACTATTCCCTTGCAGAAGGATAATGATATCCAGGATGCGGAATCCTACACCAAGGCACTCTATATGCATCTTCAGGATTGCATGGACCGTGCTATCCCAAACAAAACCAAGACTCCTTCCTCAAGCAAGAAGAAACCAGTCTGGTGGACCCCGCCATAAGCAAACTTTACAATAAAAGGAGGAGACTTATACAAAAAAGGCCAAATCTCAAGTAGAAAAATCATCCCTGATCAGCATTAGTAAGAAACTGAGGGCCCTCATCAAGTCAACTAAAGCTAATTTTGAAAAGAAAGTTGCCAAGAATGCCAAGGATAACCATAAGGCCTTCTATGGCTACATCAAAAACCTAAATGGCAATGCTCAGGTCTGTTCTGAGCTAGTACAAAATGGAACAAAATACACTGACCCTTCTGACATTGCCAACATCTTGGCTGACAGGTTCAGTACAAATCCCCCCCCCCCCTCACCACCTACAGGGCCTATTACCATTCCTGGGGATTGTGTAAGTCCAATTATTACTGATACATTGGTTAACAAGGCTCTATCTAAAGCTAAAAGTACTGCCTCCATAGGACCAGATGGTGTCCCGGACTGTGTCATACACGAGCTCCAAAAGGAATTAACCCCGCATTTTAATACCCTGTTCAGTCTCAGCATCTCCACAGGATATGTGCCCATAGAATGGCACATGGCAACGGTGGTCCCGCTACACAAGGGTGGAGCCACAACTGACCCTGGGAACTACCGACCAATAAGCCTGACCAGTCTGATCTGTAAGGCTATGGAGCGAATCATTATGGAACTCATAAATGGAGAGATTGGGAACCTCCATTAGCTGGACCCCACACAGTTCGGCTTCATCAAGGGCAGATCATGCCTCCTGAACCTGATGGATTTCTTTGAGACAGTTACTCAGGCTATAGATAAGGGAAAGGAGGTACACACGGCTTACCTTGACCTTGCTAAAGCATTTGAAACCATTCCCCATTCAGGTATTATTGATAAGCTCACCAGCCTGGGCATAAACCCTTACATCACAAGATGGATCACAAACTGGCTCTCAAACAGATCCCATAAAGTAAGAGTAGCGGGATCTATGTCTGAATCCGGACCAGTAATCAGTGGTGTGCCTCAGGGCTCTGTCCTTGGGCCCCTCCTGTTTGGCATATACTTCTCAGAAGTACAGGCAAGCATGGAAGGGCTGTGGCTGACTAAGTTTGTGGATGACTGCAAACTGGTGCTATAATAGAGTCTCCGGCTGACATGGAGATCCACCAGAAGGGCCTAAATGAGACTGAGGCATGGTGTCAAAGCCATGGTCTCAAGCTAAATGCAAAAAAATGCGTAGTAATCCCCTTTTTAAAAAACAGAGTACCCGCAAACTACAACATAGGAGGTAACCCCCTGAAATCTGAAGAAGAAATAAGGGATCTAGAGACCCAAGTAGATAGTCAGCTTTCCTTTGACAACCATGTTGCCAAAGTGGTTAGAAAATCCTTCTATGTGACCCATCTGATCACAAAAGGGTTCACATCAAGATCTAAGGATGTAATGGTGCCCCTCTACTCTTCCTTCATCAGACCCATTATTGAGTACAATGCACCAATTGGAATGTACCTGGCTAGACATCTCCAGCAGCTGGAGAGACCACAGAGGTACCTAACCAAGAGGATTACTGGTCTCAAACAGTTGCCCTATGCAGCACGATTGAAAAAGCTAAGACTGTTCTCTGTTGCATACCGCTTTCTCAGAGGCGATCTCTGTCTAACGTACAGAGCCATGTCCAACCCAGAATTGTTGAACACGCCCCATCTTAGCAAAACCAAATCTACTTGAGCTACACGCTCTAGGGATATAAACCTCAACACAACAATGAATAGAACATGCTGGAAGGATAGATTCCCTTTGCAGAGACTTCCCTTACTATGGAACAGGGTCCCAATCTACATAAGACAGAGCCCCTCACTATCACTCTTCAAGAGGAACCTTGATGAGTGGATGGGCAACAGAAAGTTCACACCGGGGATCACACCAACAGCACTACTAGATAGGGGCCAAGGGTACTAGCTGCTAGTACAAGGGTCTAGGGAACTACTAAAGGGGCGTGAATACCGCACAACATGGCTGGGCTAATATATGCCTTCGGGCAGATAGCCCAGTACCAACCTATGAACCTATAATAAAACTTTGACATGATAATTGAAAAATCTCATATCTCAATTGAAAGATAAAATGAAACATTATTAACATTAACAGCGAATAGTGGATTTGGTTGAATTTGGTTGATTTAATTTAAATACTGCTATTGAATGGTCAGATCATTGAGATTTACACATATTTTTAATTGGGTGCATGTTGTACAAAGAAATTGATTGGCTCTTTGTTTTTGTTGAGTAGTTAGTTGGGTGTATTTAATTAGATGTTTATGTCTTAGTATTGATTCTGATAAAGTTCTAAATTGATTATTAAAAGAATGAAAGCATTTAATATATAAAGGACTCCGTGGTTTGTCTAGTGGAACTTGTTCCTTCATTTACTGAAAATCTGTACTTACCAGTCTAACTAGCTACCTTGCCAAAGCAATGCACTAAACCCATTAGTATTATCATAAAATGTATCCCTTGGTTTTCTCTCATTTATAAACAGGCAAAAAGCAACTTATCAAAAGTGTTTGATTCAGTATCAAATGATAAGAGAATATCTACACTAGTCAACTTCAGTCTAAGTGATATAATACTTACTGAAATATTACCTAACGAAATATTGCATCTGTATACTTTATAGATCCTCCTACTCAGTACCTTTATTTCTACCAGAAGATGTACCACAAATTCATACATGGTCTTTACTATGTTCACTTTTTACTAGTAACAAATCAAGCTCCATTACCATCAAACATTCTGCTTTATGCAGATTAGCTGCTTTTCTATTTCTCTCAACTAAACCAAATAAATATCATTACTGAAATAACTGTAAACTCAACCCTCAACATGAATGTCTGTCATCTATCTTCCATACTATAAACTTTACAAAACTAAACATAGGTTTCTAGGCACCTCAAAAAAAAACTGTCAGCTATAGGCAACATTCCCTTTCCAGCATGCCTTGTAACTAAAAACTCAGTATTTTCAAACATATAGGCATATGGACAGATAGTTCTTTGCTTCAAAATATATATAAATGGAATAATCTGTTCATTCCATGGCCTGAAATAAATTCTAAATTAACTATAACACCAGTTCCCAAGGGAAACCAAGAAAGTACTAGAAAACTGAGCATTACTTCCATCCTTCCATAGTTACTTGCCAATAATTTGAAATTCTGCCAACAATGTTTCTAATTTACAGACTTAGCACAGCTTCCCACTACTTATGAGATTCCTCGAAACAAGAACACAATAGCATCTCCTTAAATTAATCCCATACACTACCGATTTTTTTGCTATCATGCCGTACAGACTTTGCAGTCTCACTTGTTGCCTAGCTACTGCAGATAAAATTTCCCTTACGTCTCTCCCCAGTTAAATGCTTACTTCCAAACAGAATGCATTCTAATGGTCCCATGACCTAGAATTATCTTCAAGTCCAAATGCATTATTTTCAGCTGGATCCTCTGTTGTAAACTGCATTCCACAATTCATTACCTTTAATCTCATTTTATTTTTTATTTAAAGCTACTGTAAAATGCAATTGTTATATCAGTGTCTTCAAATAATACATCCTAACACTTAATGTGGCAATTGTAAAAACTATTAAAACCCTCCCTCTCTCTATTTATGGCAGGGTATAAAACATGTAAAATTACGTTTAAAATATATTAAGAGTTTTTATACTTCCTGACACTGCATTTTTTTATTTGCATTTCTAAATTAGCAAATGTTATGATGTAATTAATATACTCCTTACCAAGTTCTTATCTGTGAATTGAAATTTGCATTTAATTACAATGCTTTCATGTTAACATCTGTATCTGGCAGAGTGCTGTACAATTTCCTCAGTTTTCCTGTTGCCATCTGTATACTTACTCTCATTTTATAAGTTTACAAGATCATGGCTGAAAATCTGGCATGAGGTCCCAATCCACCTACCTTCCATGGACAGCTAATCAACTAGATCACCTCTCCCTTTTCTCTGTTATATTGTGAAATGATATGACTGCATTTTAAGGGCAGTTTTGATTTGGATTATTCATTATGGTTTTCAGAGGTCTGTGGTCCATAACAAGGGTAAAGTCTTTGCTAGAAATGTACATGTGGAAATGTTCACATTCCTAAAAAAATAACAGAGCTTCCTTTTCAATTTGTAAGTATATCTTCTTTCCTTCTTCATTCAAAGATCTGCTCTCACTTGTTATAAATGTTATTGTTAATCTTGTGTTTGAATGAGAGGTGCCTCGTCATTTTTGGCTTATATATACCTCTAACGTACAGTTGAGTTATGTCAAAGTATGACTCATTTTCTCAAACCTAATCCATTCTTTAACAATTCTAATGTATCTTCTTGCATCCAACATGCGGAAATACATCTTTCTTCATTATATCCTTGAATGGCTTTGTTGTGGAGCTGAGCTTCTAAACTTTTGCACTGTAACTGGCCTTACAAAAAGATTTCTGATTGATTATTATTTGATGGAGGTGTCACGTTATGCATCCCTTATACCTTTTTATGTTTCAGTGATATTCTTCTTGAAGATATGAATCAATACATCTCCTTTTGTATTAAACTCCTCTTTTCTTTAACATAAGTTACCTTCTGTTTAGCCTGTCCAATACCTTTCTTTATATTTCGTCATGTTCATTCTCATCACTTCCTCATACAGTTAAATTATCACTAAAACCCACTGCATTTTTTCATATCTCATATAATTTGTGTTATGTGCTGAAAGATCTTGGCAGCAAAGGTGGCACTGACGTTTAGTGTCTTATATCTCATTAAGCGACACATTTAGTGAAAATTGAAATACTCTGCTTGGGAACATTTCATGTTTCTTATATCCGTATCATATATATAGCTTTTTTCTTTATTATTATTTTTATCAGACAGATGCCTGTTGATAATTAGACCTCTACAATCAAACAATCAGACTATTTATTGCAAATAGGACAGGAGCTGATTACTAATGCCATAATTCTAAAAAACATCATTTTCTTCTGATTAGGGCTTTATCTCCATAACTTGGTGGCTGATACAGGTACTGGCATTACAATGACGGGCTACTATGTCCTTGTTATGCATGGGATTGCTCCCAACCACATGATAATGAGGGCTGTATCATTGGCCTGGTCAGCCAAACCAACATTTTTTGGTATGAATGTTTTGCCTTCAGGCTTCTGCTTGCATGTGGTAAAACAGTCACTGGATCATAACTCCCTCTTCACAGAATAGTTAAGATGGCATTTTGATATTCCTTCCTATCCGCCGCATCCAGTTCATAGGTCTATACTAGGGCTAATGACTACTGTGGCCTTTATAAGCCTAGCCATTAAATCCAAGTGTATCCAACATGTTATTGCATCTTATAGGTTATGTTAAGGGGTACATGTTAGTTAGAGCATGATGTAATGGCTACCTCTGTCCATCAGAAATGTGTGTCATACCAGGGAAGAATTTCTAATTTCACATCCACTCATCCAGGTTGTGCTTGAATATAGTTAGGAAAGGGCTATGCTTCACCTGAATGGGAAGTCTATTCCAGAGAACTGGGACTCTCTTAGATACATAAATGTCCTTCCAACAAGTCCTGTAGACTTTAAAAACAAACGTGAACAAAAGGAAACTGTATGGCAGATGAAATTAAGAGCGGATTCTCACTTAGGGTTAAATGAACCAATTAACATTAAATGTTTTTTAAAGAATTGTAATTAACTAGTTAAATTTTTAAATTGTTTTTAACTGCTTTTAATTAAAAATGGGTTTTTATTCATGAAAGAAATGTATAAAATGACAGAGATCCTAAATGTATTTCTGATGAAGTCTATAACGAGTTAGAAGAAAGTGGTAATAAAGTTTTTAACACTATTGATGTTTCATGTGGGTTATCTCCTTGCAGTTGTTGAGTGTAATTTTTTTTATCATTTTTATTTTATTTCTACTGAACAATTTTCAGTTATGCGCCTGGCCAGGTACATATCAAAGGAGGCATTATACTCAATGAAGGGTCTGATGAGGGCTGAGTACAGTGCCTTGATGACTTCTCTGGACCTAGATGTTATGTCTTTACTTATAAGCTGAGTGACACAGAATGATTTCTTACCACCTTAGACACATGTTGGCCTATAGCTTGGTTACCATCTACATCATTCTCCAACTCCCTGGCTTCTGTGTCTGCTTTAAAGGGTGTTTTATCAATGAGGTAGTTCGCCGAGTGGCCAACTTCCCAAAAGGTACTATCACGCATTTCTTGGCACTGAGTTTTAAGCTGTGGCTTTGGCAGCAGTTATTTGTCTGTGTTAGACCTTCCTATAAGATATCAGGGGAGTTTCTATAACTGCTCTTAACTTACAATCATCTGCAAAATTGGCACACCAGAGGCCCTTGACATTGGCCTTGTCTTATAAAAAACATATGCCAGACAGGGGCCGACCCAGCACAGAGCCCTGGGGGACTCCGCTGGTGACTGGCTTCTTTGTGTAAGTGGTGTCTCCAGTTCTAAAGTCCTGGGTCCTGTTGGTGAGCCAGCTGTCTATCCAGCAAGTTGCACAGGGGTTTATGCCTAATTCCATAAGTTAGTTTACAATGTCCAAGTGGGGCATTTGATTAGATGTCTTAGCTACATCAAGGTATGCAGTTTACACCATTTCGTCCTCATTCATTGTCTTGATGACTTTCCTTAAGAAGTCCACCTGGTCCTATAGGCATGACCTGCCTTTGACAAAAAACAAATCGGGTTGAGAGCAGTGCCTGAAGGTTTCCTATTTCATTGTTAATCATTTCCACGATAATTCTTTTCATGGCTTTACATATGAGACTAGTCATACTAATGTGTCTGTAGTTCCCAGGATCCATTGATGGTCCACCCTTGTGTAAAAGGATGACTGTTGCAGTCCTCTATTCATGTGGCATGGAGCCTGTGCAGAGGCTATGGTTGAATAGTGACTCCAGTGGCCCTGATAGGTCATATTTCACACTACTTAAAAGGTATCAAGGGATATTATCGGTGGCCCATTAAAGTTGTATTCATGACCTTCTCATTACTGATAGATGGATGGGGGGGTATTAGGTGGTATTTCCTGGGGGATGGCTGGAGGTGGGGGGTAAAGATGGAGTTGATTTTGTCAGCTAGAAGATTTTGCTATATTTCCTGGTGTTGTGAGTGTGGCTGCATTTACCAGCAGTACGGCACACTGTTTTATACTGTCTTTGAGGTTTTGATCATAGCTAAAGACCACCTTATGGTTGTTCTTGACCTGGGATGCTATCGCTTTCTCAAAATGTGCTTAGCTGGACTTAATCCTCTTAGCTGTCTATTCAGTCTGATGAGCGAGTCTATTTTTTTTGGTGTTACACTTCCTAATTTTACATATGGCTTTTTCTTCTGTTGTGCAACCTGTTTAATCTTGGGTTATTTGTTTTATGAGTTTGTTTTGAGCTTACTTCTGATATGCACAGCAGCCTTCCTGCAATCACTGACATGGTTGTACAGAGCTTCTATGAATAATTCTGCATAGACTGCTGTGTTACCTGGATTTAGAGGGGCTTGACATTTTGATAGGTAATCACTTAAAAACGGTAGTTTGCCTTGATGTAGTTTCTAACTATTAAAGGGTTTGCTGGAGTTACAGAATTAGTCTTAATTCAAAGGAGACTGCTTTGTGATCTGACCTTATCAGAGAGGAAAAGACACTTGGGGAAAGTGAAGTATTCTCTCATATTTGTGAGTAACAGGTCCAGTATATTTGTACCACTAGTACACATTTACAATAACTGGTCCGCGGTGTTTGTGTTTACAAAGTCTAGGTACCTCTGTTCCCACAAATTTGGGATAATACAGGATCCTAATTTATAGAGGGATAATTAAAGTCCCCCATGAATATGGAATTTGGTTGAATGGTGACTGTCTCCAAAAGGTCTAAGTATAAGCTAAGGTTCATGGGACACAGAAGGTGACCTGTAGCTTGTAGGCCATGGTATGGGGCTTTGTCTATGGTAATCTGGATGTGGGGGAACTCCAGTACATAATCCTGTTTAACTAACCTAGAGGTATGCTTGTTATTGATATATCGACACACCTCCACCCTTTGTTCCTGTCTGTGCAGTCACTGGGGTAAATGTGTGGAAGGCTGTGAAGGCCTCCTCTGCCAGGGTATTCTTCGCAGCTTTAAATCATGTATCAGTAACTACATAGATGCATGCATTCTCCAAAGTCAGGAGATCTTGAAGGGGTGGAGCATCTTGTTTGAACTGGTATTGAGCAATGACACATTTAGACTTCCTTGGGTAGATTTTGCTATGTCGGAAGGTTTGCCAATTTTGCATTGCCTAAAAAGGGTTCTATGGGGAGGGCAAAGTTTTAGCCAATATATGAAAGCCTAGAGAGGGAGGTGCAAACCATCCCTGGCAAAGTAGTGCTGTCTATTAAACATGTCCTCCCATGCTGAAAAAAGTGTATCCCTTGGAATGACACCAAAGACTAAGCCAATTATTGTCAGTCATCTTCTGTTTGTATTGTGGCATCATCCTTGGTAAACCTAGAATGCTGCTCAATGCTAGGCACAAATCATCCTGTGACACAAAGCCCAAGAGCTCCATAATGTCTCTCTTTATATAATCTAGGCCGCTATGTCTCGGGTCATTTACACTTACATGGACTATGGCTGAGTCATACTGGTATCTGTGATGCAGTGACTTGCGTGCATGCATAACTTGGCGGATCCTGGCCCCTGATTAGCAAATGACCATTGTTTTTTCCTTGTTCACCCTGGTGAGTGGGGCATCAGTATGTTGTACAATGGACTCCAATATGACTAGAGTTCTGGGTAGTGCCTGCTTTATGGGCTTAGTACCTCGGCTCCACAGGTGTAGCTGCATGTGCATTGTTAGGTGTTTTGCCTGTTCAGTGGATTTGGGTTTGCTGAGGATAGTTCTGGCAGGTGGAATGTCTGGAAGATATTTGTCTTTGGAGTTTGGGAAAATTGCTGTCAAGTGCCTCAGCATAAGTAGGTCTATGTGTGGGGTATGTGTGGCGGGTGTATCATTCGTGTCCCTGACAACCAGACTGTTATTATGAGTTTGCATGTGATAGCTTTGCCTTCAGAGACACTGTGTGTATGCATACTGTGTTTGTTTCTTTGAGGATTAAATGGTTGTCAGTGAACATCAGACAACTGTTACATTGTCTAAGTATTCCTTTATTCACCAAACGTGCCATTGAGAAATTGGGGATGTGCATATTCATGTTGCCAGGTCCTTTACTGGGTGAGCTATTACTGTGTGGTGCATGAGGGATTAATAGTGGGCTGTTTAAGGGTGCTTCTAGGGCTAGAGATTAGACTAGGGTATATAGTATTAAATGCGGGAGTGCTCCTCAACACTCATACTAGCTGGTCTAAGCAAGTTCTTCCAATGACTGATGCACTAGCAAAATTCAAGTTGTGTGGGTTGTAGTTAGAGCATTATGTCTTAGGCGTCACAGATTTAACTTAATTAATAGTTTTGCCCAAGTAATGTCACTAACAATGTAACCTCTTCTTTGTGTGCACCATCTCCCTCTATGGTACCTTTAGCAACGCTCATATCTACACATGTTCTAATTTCTCCAGGAGCATGAACTACTGGTATTGTCATTATGGGGAAATCATTGTGGGTCCCGAGATGTTTCAGTAGTCCACTTCCTATAATTTCTCAAACTTATTTTCATCATTTTTCCTTAACAGAAAAAGTATCCTTTGATGAAGTTATATGAGGCTCCATATGTACTGCACCTTCATACTTCTGTTTCATACAAATGCCTTCAAGTAAGCTACTGTGTTCATTTAGCAATTTGGCTAACTTGTTTTCTATGCACTCTTTTGTTATTACACCTACAGGTTTTCTCTTCTTTGAAAAACATTGAAAAGAGCTGTGGTCATATTGTCCTTATTTCATTTTCTGTTATGAGTCATCCCTTTACTTGTTAAAGCTTTGCTGAATTGGATAAATGGATGCTTTAGTATTTTGACCAGAAGTGTTTGTATTCTCAGTCTATTGTAACCTTCCTCTTACACTAGGTTTACTGATGCCTGCATATCGATCAAATTCTATTACTGTTTATGGATTTGTTACACTGTCATCCTCACTTAATATCTAGTGTGTATATTGCTGTATCCCTGTCCTTTGCCTTTCTTCTGAAACAAATTATCCTCTGTCATATTTTTAAATATTATTTTCCTTTTTAACTTATTCACTTCCTAACCTCTGCTTTTGTATTTATGCTTGCTGTTTAATTTCTTATTCTTGCACACTTTTTAATTTTTTTTTTGATTTATTTTGCATTCTTTTCTGTAGCTGAGTACTGACATCTTTCTGATATTGACCACAATAGCCTCTGTCCTGCATTAAACATTTACTTATAATCTTGGTTGATTTTATGGATTTCACCTTTGTTGCATTTTGTCTCATAGCATTTTTATTTTACTACAGTCTTCATTCTTCATACCTACTTCATTAACTGCTCCTGATTTCTCTCTCTCCTTCTGTCCTTTACTTATGTTTCTGCTACATCCAAAAATGCTAAAGTTAAATTAATTGAGGCTGTAACATAATTATTAAATCTTGCCATCAGATTTTCTCAGTGTATACCTATACTATAGATATCAGACTCTACTCTGAAGGTAGACAGACGTGGGATTCCTGCAGACATCTTTTTCATTAATATTTTTTTCTTTTTCCATTTGTATAACTTTATTATTATACCTTTTTGGATATCACTTTACAGTGCGTTGTTTTCTAATATGTCAATTTTTGTAACAGCATTCTTAAGACATTTTAAAAACTTGTTAAACCATTTTTTTATAATTCTGTTTCAGTACTTTTGTTTTTTTACAGCCAAAAAAAAAAGAAAAGAAAAACTTGTAAAAATAAATAAACAAGATGTTTTTCAAAACCCTGGAGCAGCTTAAGCTGTTGTCCAAAGTTTAACCTGTACACACACTTACTGCTCATCTTTGTATAGCTAGGAAAGTACAAATTCCAACAATTAATTACGGACTCCCATTAACAACCTTTCACTATAGTGGCAACACATAATATATACAAAAATCAATAAATAAAATTGTAGATTTACTTTAATCACAGATCAACTAACCCATTGCTACCAGCTTCAAGAACATAATAAATGGTAACCTGTTAATGAAAGGGCACCTGTGCTACTCTCCACACAGACCTACAAAATCATTAAGCTAGAACACTGTCCTCTGTTAAGAGTACAACAAACCAGACAACAAAAATACACACCAAGAAGTGCATAAGGAGTAACTTACCCTCACTAAGCCCAAATTCAAAACAGCAATAGGTAAAAAGGCATTGTCAAAGTTGGTGTCAGCAATTTGGAACTAGCTTCTATGAGAAGTCAGGCACAAAATTACAACAGAAGCATTTAAAAGCAATGCTTGTTGAAAGAAACATCTTGCTCCTACTATAAATATAAGGGCTAGCAATAACCTTTATTTAAACATAGCACATTACTTAGACTATCTGTCGCTACAGTTTTAAATGTGTCGTCTGAGTCTACATCTGTTAAATGATTACTTGAATCATGAGTGTTGTTTGCTTGAGCAGTATATTAAATGTCTCACTATTTCCAATGCAAAAGTTGCTCTCCAAATTACACATTGTAAATATTGTCTCAAACTAGTTTGGTAATCCTGTCATTTCCTTTGTTTAAACTTTCTTATGATAATAACTATAATAAGTATAGTTGTTTTTTATGAAAATATTTCATGATAGTCAGACTGTAGTCTATGTCATTATAATTTCTGCCCATTCGGTTAGGTTTGTGGCTGAAGATCTGTTGAACCGTCTACTAAACCAGTTACCAAAGTATCATAAATAAATTAATAAATAAATAAATACATTAATTAAATCATAAATATCAGGGGTAAAGCTAGAATTTTTTGGAATTGTATACCGGATTTTAGAAAGCAGCCTGCTTGACCACAAGTGGAGCTGTGACAGACTTACACAATTTTAATGTAGATTACTCACAGTACTGAATTCATGATATTCATTGCAAAGATTAAGTGCCATAATGGTGAAAAATAATTTAACATGAACAAGTAAAGCAAAAAAACTGCATTGCTTGTCCAATTTAAAAGATTTTCTTACATTTAATGTTATCATGAGTCAGTGCTACAGCTAGAACTTATTTTTCACAAGTGTACACCATGGCATGCATTTTGTAGGCATTGCTACACCACTGGTAGGGATAATAGTAATAACAGGCAATCAGTGAATTGATTGGCGTCAGCATACAGAAGGTGAAAAATGTTGTATATAGATATCAAAGGACACATGAAATGCTATTTCCAATGAGAGAAAAAAACAAAAGTTTAAAGAAAATCTTTTATTTCAAAATTATACAAGAATTCTGTAAAACAATGTAGAAATGATATGTGGATCAGGTAGGTGAAAAGCATGTAAATAATGTCATTTATTATTCACAGGGTTTAAACCCCGGGTTGTTAATATAACAAATAAACATCTAACATCAGTGCTTTATACTAACCAGACTCTTCCAGAGCAAGTCTATGGAGAAACCACATTACATAGAAAAGTCTCCCAGGTTACTGCAGTCAGACACGTGCTGTATGGCTATCAGAGTTAAGTAAAGCTCTAGTCACACATTCAGATCACAAGCTCATTTTATTCTTTTAGTTTTAATTTGAAGAGCATCTGATGTTTTAAGGTTTTTTCCTAGGTTAGTTGTAAAACTTTTGGGCTGCACTTTAATATGTTAATGGCCTGATGGGTAAACAGTATTATGGGAGACCTACCATTAAATTAAATTATATCTACATTGCATAGAATCCTTTCTATCTCAACTCTCTGAAATGAATGGCTCTGGAATATTTTTATTTTTGTTTGTTGTACTGCACAACTGCCATGTATTGTGAGCACATTTTTGTCACTGTAGGATGTTTCTCTTCCCTCATGGATGTGGGATTCTATAATCAGCACATAAGAGTAAGTGTGTGTGAAGATGGTGGTCATCAATTTGGGGGGTTTGTAGGTGGACTTAACCATGAAAATAAAGATTTCTAAAAGTTGTTTCTCACTTTAAACTTAAACTGTTATGTTTACAGTCAGTAAGATGCATGTCAACTTATAAGGAATCTCAAAAATATAGTAATACAGTAACCAACACTCATCTGCTGATACTGTTGTTTTTGTGTGGTTTACTAGCAAGGATGGAGTAGGTCTGGGTAGCAGGTTCTTTTTGTAAATCTTAGCTGTATTCATGGAGAAGTACTGATTATTATTAGATGATGGCTTAATAAAATTATATTCTTAATGTTACATAATTTATTGTAGTACTGTATTCTTTTGCATTTTGGTATTCTTTGCAATGGAAATTTTTATATGGGCGTATTTCAGTTGTGATAAACATCTATACACTGATATGGAAGTTTAATTAGTAAAATATTTCCATTGTAATTACCTTTAATTCATTTATTGTGAGGCAATCTGTAATGTTGGCTAAAGTGTGCAACAAAGTCCATAAAAAATTAATCTCACACCATGACAAACATGGAATCCTGTAATTAACTAATCCATGTGAATTTCAATGTTTCTTCTTATGAAGTGATGTTACTAACAGCTGAGACTACTGACAAATGTTTGTGTTACAGAGAACATAAAAATTATTCTGATCAACAGATTATTATTTGTATATTGGTATGTCAATAAGATTAGTGCTTATTTTCATAAATGGATGCTATTCATTAACAGACTCACCTTCATTGTCTGTGTCCTCTTTATCCATCTCCAAAGTCACCTTCTCCTCCCAGGATGGGGAATAAGTTGGCTGAAGTGTCGCATGGGTAACTCCCAGGTTAAGTTTTGGTCGCTGCTTATCAGATGCTCCTCGTCTCCTGCTAAAACAAATATAAGATGCATGAAAAAGCTGTAAAAGTAGACATCTCTGGATGCAGCATTTCTCCCATTTTTTTATTTCTTAATTTTCAGTTGACTAGAGGATAACATTGTGGATAACCTTTCAGAACAATTTCTGCTTTAGTTCTTTAGGTTTCATCTTTGAGTAGTATTTTTCAAATCATGTTCCAGCTAGATGGCAATTTCTGTATTTCACCAAGAAAGACATTAGTCTAGTCTTCTCTGTAATTATATATATATATATATATATATATATATATATATATATATATATATATATCTATATACACACACACACACCTAAAGTATGTTAGTAGCTCACTGCTTGCAAGAAAGAGCTCCTGAGACATGTAGCAGACTTTATTATGATAAAATGCAAAACAGGTCATGCTATTTATTTTAACACGGATGCATGTTGTATCACTTCAGTTCTTTTTGTTGAAATGAGATTCACTAAGTTTACAGTAAAAAAAAAAAAATCAATATGTTTTGTGGGGTTTTGCCCCCAAAAGTAAATGTCATAGGATTCATTTCCATAGCCCACTAACAAGTAGTATATGTGTACACGTACATAAACATATTAATATATTATACACACACACACATACACACACACACACACACACACACACACACACACACACACACACACTCACACACACACACACACACACACACACACACATGGAAAATTGGTTGAATCTTGATAAGATGGGTACTGATGAGTTCAGTTTATGATGAAAGAACTGTTTCTCTCAAGTCCAGTGTTAATAAAATATAAAGTGTCCATTTAAATTTGCTTTACTATATTTGACAGATGCTGTAAGGTCTGCTCTGTACAATGAATGACTTATTTTTTTTTTCCTGTTCTCTGGATAAGTGAATTAGCCTTTCACATTCTATTTCATCCACACTCTGTGCCACAATGGCAGAGTAAGTGTTCATGATAAGGGCAGTAGGGTAAGTGCTCATGACATGGGCAGTAGGGTAAGTGCACACACGACACGGGCAGTAGGGTAAGTGCACACGACATGGGCAGTAGGGTAAGTGTACATGACACGGGCAGTAGGGTAAGTGCACATGACATGGGCAGTAGTTTAAGAGTAGCTACTTATCTATGTGTTTCTGCTGAGGGAAAAGCTCGGTGCTCAGAAAAAGCTAATAGAGTTGGGGAGATTCCATGCCCTCAGTGATATTTTGAGCACTGTAACTATGAAATTTGGGCTATTACAACTTAGGAGGGAGGTGTGCTATGTCTGAAATTGTGACATCTCAGAGGTACAGTGGTCTCGGAGTTATATGTGTATATATATATATATGTATATATATATATATATATATATATATATATATATATATATATATATATATATATATATATATATAAACTGGCACTTCTTAAGGTCATTT
>NC_056739.1:1165956886-1165999386 GCF_019279795.1 Protopterus annectens
CACAATTTTTTTTTTATATACATTATGCTTCACAGATTTCAAGGTGATATATGCAAATATGCATTCCCTTCATTATGTACATGATATTTTGTGCACTTTATTTTTTTTATTTCTTTTTTAGAAGCATCATAATTTCCAGTATATCATTTAAACCACAAGATACATTTATTTTCACTAAGGCTAAAGCATTATTCTCATATGCAATGTCTGTCCCAATAAGCAACTCACTTATCTAAAGTGAAATCATTTAAACTTTTTACTACAAGGTGCATCATTTTTTAAATTGACATTTTACTTTACATTACATAAAGTGGGAGATAAGATACTGTCTCTCTAGTCTTCATCTGAGAACATATATTCAGTCCTCTCAGCTGTCCATATTTTGGAGAAATATCCCTATTGTGATGCCTAATTTACATCAGCACAGGATGTCTCTATTTTTGGAGGTATGTTCATATTTTCAGGCTTGATTTACCCCTTCAGACAGTTTTTAGAATCCTTCTCATCATGTATGATTTTTAAAGCTGTTTAATACACATAAATCCATACTACAAGACCAACATACTATTGGCATCAATAATTTAAAGAAAGAGGACACACATCTTATATCCTACTTTATGTGATGCAAAAATAATGACCTTGTGTGGTAGAACTTGTAATGCAGTTCATTAAAGTCTACAGATTTTACACTGTCTCACTGATAAAGGGCTTATAATTTTTTTTCATAATTTTTGTCGCACTTTTTTAAACATGCATTTCTTAGTAATATTCCACAGTTCTACTGGAAGCAAGAAGAGTTATGTGCTACTTGGTATTCAAATTTTATGCTAATTAGATTTCCAGACTTTTTTGGTTGGATGTTCCTTCTTTTCAAGAGCCTTTGCTCGCATTTCCAGTATCTGCAGTTTGAGAGCTATGCATGTATTATGTAGATGCTTCTGCCTCCTACCTAAGGTTATCTACCTCCTAGCTCCTTATCCTTTTGAAGATCTGTTCAGTTTTGTGGCCCATCACCTACTACCTAGTGTATACCAAGGATCTATAACTATTTGTAATAAAAAAAAAACAAAAAAAATGTTTTTTCAGTTTTGGAATAAAATAAATTCCAGCAGCATCTGACTGCTTTGCTTTTGGATAACCTCAAATTACATTGTTTGAAACTTGATTCTCTCCTCTGTTCTTATACCTCACTTCCATGCCTTCACTTCTCCCATATACTCGTTTGTGTACTGGCATTACATCTCTTGTCCTGTTTAACCTTTTACATCTCCCATTTTCCAGTGCACTGTCTTAAAACTATTTATTAACTGTTTTTGGATATTTTTATTCAAGGTGAAAAAGTAACAGCATCTCCAAAAAAGTTTGACATTTTCAGAAAATTTTCACTAGAATTTCCTGTGTGGTGGTGTCTCCATATTCATAAAGGACATGCACACCTCCAGACTAGTAGCCCAGCATAATGCATCTGAGATACTTCAGGTACAACTAACACTGGGTAAGATGGTGATCCAGGTCCCCAACCATGTCCCTAGACTCTCACTCCATGTTCCTAAGCACCCTGGAATCTATCAAGGTCCAACCCAACACTCTCATACTGGGAGACTTCAACTACCCCTCCATCAACTGGGACAACTACTCATACACCAAAACACTGGCCCAACACTTCCTGGAATTCATCAGTTCCAATGGCCTGGACCAGCTCATTCTGACCCCCACTAGAGGAAGCAACATCCTTGACCTGGTTATTACTAACATGAGTGATCATGACTCTACACCAATAGTCAATCCTTCCCTGGTCAGATCTGACCATAAACTAATCACCATGTAAATCCACATCTCACCCACACTCCCCACAAAGGTAGCCACCTTGAAAAACTTCTCCAAAGCTGACTTTGGACACCTAAAAATAGAGGTGGCTAACTTCATGGCACCCGTGCCAATGGAAAATAGCTGCATGACTTCAGAATCAAACAATGTACATAAATACATGGAACTAGCCATACCCAACAGAACCAATACGCTATCCTCCAAAAAAAGGAAGCCAATCTGGTGGTCCCCTGCCATTAATAAACTCTACAATATAAGGAAGAAACTGTTGCAGAAAAAGGTTAAGTCCCAATATTGGAAAAACTCCCTTATTAGCCTCAACAAAAAGTTGAGATCCCTCATCAAATCCTCTAAAGCCAACTATGTAGGCAGAATTGCGGCAGACAATAAAAAATCAAAAAGCCTTCTATAGTTATAACCTCCATGGCAATACCCAGATTTGCTCTGAGTTACTGCATGATGGTACCTCCTACACTGAGGCAACAGATACTGCCAACATACTGGCCAACAGATTCAATGCCAACATTACCCGTCTCTACCCCCAAAGGACCAATCACAATTCCGGAAGAATGCCAGGCACCCAGCATTACTGCAGCACAGGTTAAAGCTGAATTGTCCAAGGCAAAGAATACAGCTTCCATGGGACCCGAAAATATCCCTGTCTGTGTTCTACATGAACTACAAAGTGAACTGGCACCACATCTGTGTGCCCTGTACAGTCACAGCTTCTCCTTAGGCTTTGTACCTACCAAATGGCGCACTGCTACAGTCATCCCTCTCCATAAAGGGGGAGCGACTACAGACTCTGGGAATTATCGCCCCATTACCTTGATAAGTCTGATATATAAAGCTATGGAGCACGTCATCATGGACCTGATTAACAAAGATATAGAAAATCTCCAAACTCTGGACCCCACACAGTTTGGCTTTGTGAAAGGGAGATCATGCCTGCTCAACCTGGTTGACTTCTTTGAGTCAGTCACCAGGGCTGTGGATGAAGATAAGGCAGTGCATGCAGCCTGCCTCAATCTGGCCAAGTCCTTTGATACCATTCCTCACTAAGGAATTATTGATTAGCTCACCAAACTAGGCATCAACCCCTATATCACTAGGTGGGTTGCAAACTGGTTCACAGATAGAACACACTGTGTGAAAGTAGCGAACTCCAAGTCGGACTCCCGACCAGTCATAAGTGGAGTCCCACAGGGATCGGTCCTGGTTCCTCTCCTGTGCAGTATCTACTTCTCAGAAGTCCAGGCCAACACAAAGGGTCTCTGGCTGACCAAGTATACAGATGACTGCAAGCTGGGAGCCATTATTAACTCCCCAAATGATGCAGGCATCCTACAGAAAGGCCTCACTGAAACCAATGACTGATGTTGAAACCATGGCCTTAAGCTTAACGCCAAAAAATGCATCATCCCCTTTGGTAAAAACTCAGTTTCCACTAATTACCATATCGATGGGAGCCTACTGAACACTGAAGGCGTTATAAGAAATACAGCAACCTCTCATTCGACCACCACATTGTCACTGTGGTCAGAAAGTCCTTCTATCTGGCACATCTCATTACCAAGGGTTTTGCATCCAGGAAGAAAGAGGTCATCATCTCTCTCTACTCTTCCCTTATTAGACCAATCATCGAGTATAATGCCCCATTTGGCATGTACCTTACTAGACACCTGAAACAGCTGAAGAGGCCACAGAAGTACCTCATGAAGAGGATCCTAGGCATTAAACACATGTCCTACATGGACAGACAGTTTAGAATCATACTCTAGACAAAACAAAAGTAAAAGAAATCAAACCCTTTACTCTCTGAACCAGAAGCATCTAACTAGCAGATACTTTTCAAAAGGCAATTTTGAAAATGTTGCAGTTTCAGTTCAAGAGGCCACTCTGGCCCAAATTTATCCAGACCTTTAAAACAACAGTATCTATTTTATGTCTCAAAATAGTCTTATATGATTTTTCAGGACAAGGCATTTGGTAGAGAGTCTCATGCTGCATATTGCATGTCCTAATGGCAATTAGGGAAAGACAGCAAGATCTCAAATATGTGCAGCTGATGTCTCAGTATAAAAAAAGTGTATTTTGCTATAACATTTAAAATGTCAGAACATACAATTTTGTAGGCTGTCACTTCATAGGAACACAATATTGGTATTCTTCTAATAAATTAGGATCATATCCCTGAAGTCATTAGAGAGAGTCTTAAAAATATATCAGAGAAGTATATCATGCTAGTACAGCTATTTAAGAAATAGGCCATACTAGTACAGTTGTGTAAGTAAATTTACCATAATATAAGATGTTTGAATGATTCCTGCTGCAGTAGTCTTAGCTATATGGGTTATATGCTGCCAAGGGTATGACAGACAGTAATCTTCCAAAGCTTCAGGGCACCTTCTACTTGTCCAAACTGTCAGTCAGCTACAGGTGAGCCGACTGACACACGCTTGCCTGCCAAGCCCTTCAGAGCTTTCCTGCCAAGAGAGGGAGAGAGGTTGAGCCCTGAAAGGGCAATGCTAAGAAGAACAAAAAAAAAAAAATAACCACACTCTGGCATAAGCCTGATCTTGACCTAGAGAAGGAATCAAGTTTATATTTCTTTGTAAAACTATGTACAAAGGATCAAGTTGCTACTTTTAGAATACTTATAGAATTCAACCCTTTCCAAAATGCCATAGATGAAGCCATGGCCATGGTAGAGCAAGCTTTGACCCCACCTTGAATAGTTTCATTGTGGTTAGTACAACAAAAAGTAATAATAGCCATTTTGAAATAGTCAGTTTTGACACAGGCCATCCCTTCTTCTTACCTTCACAAGAAATGAACAATTGATCTGAAGATCTGAAAGATTTAGTTCTGTCAAGATAGTACCCAAGTTGTCCATGGACATGCAAGGTATGGAGTATCCTTTCTCCCGCACTTTTAGGTTCAGGAAAGAAAATGGGGAGATGGAGAGCTTGGCTTAAAGCAAACTGATACCACTTTACGTACAAAAAGAGGATTAGTTCTCAAAGAAACTCTGTCCCTATGGAAAATGAGATAGGGTTGACTCACCATAAGAGCTTGCAACTCAGATACTGTTCTTGCAGAAGTCAGAGCAATCTCCCTTTCAAAAACATTTTGACATGAGTCTGCAATGAAAGAAAAGGATCCATGGGTAGATATTCCGAAATGCCCGAAAAATGAACCTTGACACGGGCATAAGATAGTAAATTTTAACTCACAAAACTATTTTAATATCAGACAACTAGCCCTGAATGGGTGCTGGTTATTTTGTTGGTACCAGCTAGAAAACCTTTTGCATTTGCTTATACATGATTTTCTAGCAGCAGTTGTTCTTGCCTCCATTAGTACCTGCTGCATGTCCTCAGTAAAGAAGTGCCTAGAAGGATTTAAGACTCTATCATCCAGGCAGTCAATTGAAGTTGATTTGTGTTGGGAATGCATCAAACTCCCTTGTTCTTGTGTGAGTATATCCAGTCTGTTAGGAAGTTTGTGGAAATTGCCTCAGCCATTTCCAAAAGAAGAGATAACCACAGTTGCCTGGGCTAGAAGGGAGTCACCACAATGATCTTAAGGGATTCCTTGTAAATCTTCAGAAGCGCCCTGGATATTAGTGGAAAGGGTGGAAAAGCACACATGAACATTCCAGTCCAAGGAAAAGAAAAGGCATCTGTCTTCAAGGCCTTCTTGCATAGAGTCCTGGCCAGCTGATTGTCCAGAGAGTAGGCAAAGAGGTCTACTTTAGGATCTACCCACAGATGTATTCAATCTTGGAAGACCACCTGATCTAGTTTCCATTTATCAAGGCCTCTCCTTGTCCTGCTCAGCTTGTCTGCCTGCCATACAGTTTTGCCCTGACTGAATGCATGATGTCTGTAGAGGGAGACTGTGTTGTGAAGCTATATCCCAAGCTAACACAGCTGGTCTGCAGAGGGATAAACAGTCTGGTTCCCCTTTGCTTGTTGATGTACCACATGACTGTTGTATTATCTATGACAACTTGATGAGGTCCTGGAAACCAAAGATGATTCAGAGAGTTGAGTGCCTTGATCAGGGCAGGCATCTCATTTATGTTTTATGTGCTTGTGTCTAGCCTTGGTATCCCACACACCTTGCACTTTCATCTCTCCTGAAACTGGTCCCCACGCAAAGTCCGAAGCATCTGAGGTAGCTGACTGCTTTGGAACAGGGAGGAAGGGATGGCCTGGATTTAGAGAAGTTTCCATCAAGTTATTTTTTTTTCTGACAAAACCCAGCACTAGGATCAAAAAAGACAAGGACTGCTGGTGCTGGGACCAAAGAGACTTCAAATACCACTGTATATTTCTCATGTGGAGTCATGTCAGAGGTAACATGAAAATTGCAGAAACTATGAGACCCAAAATCCTGAGGTATTCCCTTGAGTGGCTGAAGCCTGAGTGGGAAACCCTAGATGTAGATCTATATATAGATGTTTTGATTCTGTAGAAGAAAAGCTCTTTGAAGTGCAATGTCTAACTGACATCCCAAAAAATCATGATCCTGTGAGAAGGAGTTAAGAAAGACTTTTGAAAATTCTCTTGGAATCCCAGCTTGTGTAAGATCTCTCACCCAAGAGATATTCCTGGTACTTTGAAAAAGACTCTGCAAAGATAAGCAAGTAATCTAAATACAGAAAAAGTGGTTATCTGGCATCCTGTATTGAACCATAACTGGAGCTAGACACTGAATGCTCTTGGTACTGTGGATAGCTCAAATGGTAAGGCAGAGAACTGATAATGTGATCCAGACACACAAAACCTTAAGACACATCTGAGGTCTGGATGAATAGGAATGTGCTAAACATCTTTTAAATCTACGGTTACCAGGAAACTTGAATGAGGAAGAGGCTGGGAAGTGATATCATTTTGAATTTAGGCACCATCATAAACAGGTTTTATGAGAGAAACAGCGATCCAGAAATGGTTGCCAAGCATTTTCTTTCTTTGGCACTAAAAACATCTCTGAATAAAAACCCTCACCTAAGAAGGAAGAACTGGTTATATTACTCCTAGGGACAGCATGCAATGCAAAACCAGGGGAACAAATGAGTCTGGTCTGTAGGATGAAGAATTACCACCCGGAAAAGGAGGAATTTCTTGCCATTGTCATCTGTAACCTTGCTGAATGATATTCAGAATCCATTTATCTGAAACTATCTGTTGCCAGAGAAAAGTGGGGGTTCAGTCTTTGTAGAAGAAAAAAAGGAGCTACCAGAGTGGGGGGGACAAAGTATTTTAAATAGTCATTCTGACTCATTGGACTGTCGTTGCTTTTGAGTTTCCAGAATTCTTCTTTGAATCCCCTTTGCCATTTCTTTTTAAATGTCAGTTTACCTACATTTTTTGAGGCTGTTTACGTTCTTACTAAAATTGGATGAGGACTAAGATAATCCCTTGGAAAATTTGGGCTGAAAAATCTTAGAGATTCTCAGTATCATCTTATCTCTTTCATCATAAGGTTTGATCACCTCTGCAGCAGAGTGGCTAAAAACTCAATTTCTACTCCAAGGAGAAATTACAATCTCATTTTTAACATCTGGGAGGTTGAGAACACAGCCTGCAAACCTTCTCAAAGCAGTACCAGGACCATAGCCCTTGAAGTGTAGAGTGTCTCACACACACACACACACACACACACACACACACACACACACACACACACACACACACACGCACACACGCACACACACACACACACACACACACACACACACACACACACACACACACACACACACACACACACACACACACACACACAGACACACAGACACACACACACACACACACACACACACATACACACACACACACACACACACACACACACACACACACACACACACACACACACACACACACACACACACACACACACACACACAGTGCAATGAGTAGTGACTTGAACAATAGATGAAATTACATTTAAAGCAGATTTTTCTCACAAGAAGAAACTGCAGGCAAAACATTCCTCATATTTTCACAATTAGGACAAACCTTAACATATGAGCTTGAGAATTCAAAATTCTGGAAATCAAAGTTCCAGAAGGACACACTTTTCCAGTACTTCTGACTAATCTTCCTGTAAAGCCGCAGTGGTACAGTGGTAGCATTGTTGCCTCACAGCAAAAAGGGTCTCCTGTTCACTTCTCGGCTGGAGTGCCTTCTGTGTGGAGTCTGCATGTCCTCCCCACGGTCAAGTGGCCTCTGAAAGACATGCGTGAATGGGCGTGCCTCCGCTGAAGATTGGGCGTTGGGCTGGCAACTCGGCACCATAAAAATCTACTGCCAATCATTAGCAGGCCAGAGTTCCACTGTGGCAACCCCTAACCGGGAAAAGCCAAAAAGACAAGCAACAACTTATCAGAAATAGTAGGACTGGAATTATTTTTTTTAGCAGCAGAAGGATTAACTAAAAGCTATAGCTGCTGAATCAGGTTTGGGAAGAGTGCATAAAAACATACAAGATTGGGGAACTTTATAAATCCTATCTACCTTTTTAGGTGCAGATGGCGGTGTCAGGAAAATTATTGACAGTAACACACACATCTTCCAAGGCAGTCAAAATTGGAGGAATGGGTGCAGCTGTGAAAAATCCTTCTGTAACAAGCTCACAGTGTTTTCAGATGGAATGGGAAACCTCTGTGTTGTCACACTGAAAACACTTGTACATTCTAGAAAAAGTCTCAAAAGAAAGAAACTCACCAAAGGGAAAATCAGAAATTGAGCTCTCCTCTGAATCTGAATCAGATATCTTAGGAGAAAACCATGTATTTGCTCCTTTATCCTCTTGTTTAGATTCAGAATCTTGAATCTACCAACTACCTTACAATAAAGATCACTAGCCTGAATTAAACGTTGAGCCAGAGCCAGTAAACTACTTCTGTCTAAGGTAGTTTGAGGAGGAGTAGATACAGGCTTAATTGTCTGCTTCTTTTTGACAGATAAAATGGGTCCAGTAGTGTTATTTGAGGCAGCAGCAGCTTCCCTAGGGAAGGACACAACATTCTGAAAAAACAGAGAAGCCTTCCCTGTTCTCTCTCTCAGGACCAACAATAGTGGCACACCTTTGACTACTGGGGGGACCCCAGCAGCTGCTAAGGACATGGATAACCCCCAGTCTTTAGTGGTTGTAGATGCTAGAACAGAGACATTCAGGGTAAAAGATGAGTGGTTTGTGGTACAACAAATCACTACACAGTCACTCTCTTGTGGTTGAGGCAAACTGCTAGCCTGCTGTGGTGGCAAAGACTGTTTGCTTAACTTTGTTTTTGGGGCTGAAATTAGGACCAACAGTTTGTTTCTTTTCTAGCTGAAAATGGTGTCTCTTTCCCAGGGAAAACAAGAAGCAAATGCCAGTAAAAATAAAAAGTCACTTCCCTCCAGACAAAATATTGCCTATGTCATATGTGATAATTTAATAAAGATGTTTTTGTATTAAAAAAAAAACACTTTAAAACACTTTACCAGCCCCACTAAGTAAAGTAAACACAATTTCTCCACAGGAAAAATGAACTTCAGTTACATTACAAAACTTTGAAACAGACGGGGAAAAAGACTACTTCTGTTTCAGAGTAGAGTACAGTCTCATGATAGTCCATTAAAACACAAACTCCTAGCTTTAAAACATATTTCCTGAAGAGTAGAGTATAAACAGTAAGCAAAATTATTAAATGGAAGTCTTTTTATCTGCCCAGCAAAGGAACAGCACGAGCTGACCTTTGATCCTCAAAAGCCTCAGAGGAGTGTACTCTTCAGCAGCAGTAAAGTTATGAAGGGGTTGCCACCTAATCTTGTCTTTTAGTCAGCCCAGCTAGAGTTGCATGAAAATGTGGGTGTGTGGAAGTGCTCTGAAGCTTTGAAAGCTGAACAGCTGCTATATCCTTGGCAGGATATAACCTATATAGCCAAGGCTATTGCACCAGTGATCAATATGATAAACATCCTCATTTATTGAATGCATGAAGTCATACATTATGGTTTGAAAAGTGTGTACACAATTTATCTTCATGTAACATGCTTTGCTACAGGAGTCTGCATTTGGCAGTGATGTAAACGTAATTCAGTTACAAAATGACTCCCTGTTCAAAAGAAATGTATATAATTTTACTTCTAATGTAATGACAACCAAGGTAAGGTATATTCTGAACCACTTCTGCATAACAAAGCCTGAGCAATAGTTATATTCTGATCCCCCCATGAAAACTTAAAATATATAAAATGTTAAACAATGGTAATGAAGGCCTATAACCCCCTGCTTTTTGTACCTGTATATAAACTGGCATATGTCAGTCTTTCTTTAAGGTTTCATTACAATGCTTTTAGACAATAACAGAATGCATGACTGCTGTTGGAAATTTCAGTGCAGCTCAAAACTGAATTTGGTATCACTTCTTTTGTTTGTTATATACAAACAAATGGTCTAAAACTAAATGTTAAAAAGTATAGTAATGTGTCCCTTGGTAAAGAAGAGTACTCAAGCACCAACCACATAAACAATACACCACTCAAAATGAACACAGCGGTTAATGACCTGTGCAGTTTTACAGAAAAAAGAAGTTATGTACTTACTGTAACGTTCCATCTGTGTTGTCGATCTTCATTTATCTTTGACCTTTGGATACTCAGTTCCAATCTTCAGAATGGGGTTGGCTGTTACACAGCTCTTGCCAGCCAAAATCTCTTGAGTTAAGACTCTACCCATAATTTCACTCTCCATATTACCTCAGATTGAGTTTGCAGCCACATAGAAAGAGGAATTTACAACAAAAAGAAGAAGCCATGTCCAAGGTCAAACCTGATAAAGTTACCAGGGCAACCGTCTGATCCTCCAGGAAGTCAACAGGAGGGAAGAAGGAGGGTGGGGTGCAAAGATAAATGAAGATCAACAACACAGATGGAACATTATGGTAATGCAAAACTTCTTTATCTGATGTTGTTAATCTTCATTTATATTTGACCTTTGCAACAGAGTCCCCAGCTACTTTACATCTTGGGTGACCTTATGGAAGGATATTCCTGAGAACCATAGAGCCAAAGGATGCTCTTCCCCTGGAGACCCAATCCAATTTTAATGAGTGATAAAGGTATGTGGAGTAGCCTATGTTGCTGCTGAGCATATGTCATCCAAGGAATCCTTAGAATGGAAAACAGCTGAAGTGGCTATTGATCTGCTGGAATGTGCTCTCACAGGCACAGGTAACTTTAGATTTTTGATATTACATATGAAACTAATACAGTCTCTTAGCCATTTTCCATATCCTTCTCCTAAAAGTAAAAGTTTTCCCAAACTCTACTAATTACTACAAACCCAAACCGAATCTCTACCAGTCTCTTCTATCCAAATACAAACCTAATAAACATATTTTCCTTCCCACTTACCTTTGTCTAGCCGGCGACATCCACCCCAATCCTGGACCAAACTTCTCTCCAACAAATCTCCCCAGCACCAACACCAAATCCTCAAGTAAAAACCTCAAATTCTTCACCATCAATGCCCAAAGCTTAATAAATAAATTAACCCTCTTCCATGCCTGGCTCACCCATAACTTACCAGACATAGTAGCCATTTCTGAAACCTGGCTAAAACTTCATATAAGTGACTCTGAATCCCTTCCTCCTGGATTTCACTCTCTCCGATCTGTCCACCCAAGTAGAAGAGGTGGTGGTGTAGCTTTAATCTACTCCAACAAATTGTCCATCACTCCTTACCCTAACCCCATCCCTTCTTTCTCTAATGCTGAACTTGTGATTGGCCTACTAAAAATAAACTTCCATAAAAGCATCTGTATCATTTCCCTCTATATTCCTCCTGGTAACAACTCCAATACCCTGGAAGGCATACTCTCCTGGATCTCATCCAATATTAAGCTAGAAACATACATCATGGGAGATGTAAATATTGACTGGGGAAAAATCATCAACCCTAATCCCACCATAACGATCAACCTATTCAACTTCACTCAACTTACAAACTCCATAACTAGGCCTAACAAAACCAACCCTCCAGGCTCCATACTTGACTGGATCCTAGTATCTCATTCTGACAAAGTCATAAAATCTGGTGTCATTCCTGACTCATTAGGAGACCGCCTCCCTGCCTTCACCCTTCGAGCTACTCCCACTTCCTCACACTCTCACCAATACATTCATACTTGTAACCTATCTAACTTTAACCCCACTACCTTCTCTGACTCCGTTAAGCTAACTGGAACCCCCTAAAAATACTACCATTAGACAAAGCCATTGATTACTTCATTTCTTCATTCTTAACTGTCCTTAACTCCCTAACTCCAATTAGAACTAAAAGAGTTAAAACAAAGACCACCCCATGGCTCACCAAAGATACAAAAAAGATAATGCTACAAAGGGATAAAATGTGGAAAACCTACCTCCGCTATAAACAGCCAGAAATATTACTTAAATATAAACAATTGAGAAACCTAGCCAAAAAACAAGTCATTAGAGATAAAAGGTCTTACTACATCAAACTACAAGAAAATCATGCAAAAAATCTCAAACAATTCTGGAACTCTATTAATTCCCTCCTCAGGCCAGGTACAAAAAACAACCCCTGTCCAGACGCCAGCAAATCTGACCCAGAAATTGCCTCACTATTCAATACCTTCTTCACTTCTTCTATCGCTAAGCTAACTAAGACCTTTTCCAACAATAACCCTCTTCCCCTCCCTGCTCAATCTCCCCCTCCCTCCTCTCTCCACCCTAATTTCGAACTCAAACCCATCTCCACCAATTTAATAAAGAAACTTCTTTATAAACTTAAGCCTTGCTCCAATGCCCCTGACAGCATTCCATCCTCCTTCCTAAAAATAGCTTCAGATGCTATTGCTCTGCCTATCAGCATCCTGATCAATAGATCACTAATTGAATCTTATGTACCCAAACTATGGCGTACTGCATTTATTCTTCCACTCCACAAGGGTGGCAAAAATTGTAATGTCTCCAATTTCCGTCCCATAGCCATCCTCTCCCCCATCTCCAAAATTCTTGAAAAATGCATCCACCTGCAGCTCTTGCCATTTCTTACCAAATACCAGCTACTCTCTCCTACCCAACACGGCTTCCGCCCAGGACACAGTACTAACTCTGCCCTTCTCTCCTTCTTACATTCTGTCAACTCAGCCCATGACTCTGGTAATATGGTATCTTCTGTTCTGCTGGACTTATCCAAAGCCTTTGATACCATCTCTCATACCCACCTTCTAAACCATCTCTCTAATCTCAACCTTGCCCAAAAAACTCTCTCATGGTTCTCTAGCTATCTTTCAAACAGATCCCAAGCCGTGAAATGGGGCCAAGCCCCCTCCTCTTTCCTTCCTACCCCCACTGGAGTACCCCAAGGTTCCATACTTGGCCCATTGCTATTCAATATCTTTATTAATGACTTCCACAAAGCCATTCCTAACACCAAAATTGTGCAATACGCTGACGATTCCACTTTGATCTGCTGCGCCACTAACCTAACAGAGCTCCAATTTCTGACACAAAATGCCTTCTCAACCACTAAAAACTGGATGCTCCAAAATCACCTCTCACTAAATGCCAACAAAACTAAAATCCTTCTTTTTTCCCCCTCAAAATCCTCCCCTCTTGATAATAACTCTCTTCAAATTACCAGCCTCAATAACTCCTCTATTGAGATCATACCCTCTGTCAAACTTTTTGGTGTCACAATTGATAATCAACTAAAAGTTAACACTCATATCCAGCTAAACATCAAGAAAACACACATAAAACTTGGCCTACTTTACAGAAACAACCAATTCCTCTCTCCTCCCACCAGACTAACTCTTGCCTCTACTTATCTCCTTCCCTCTCTTATGTATGGCGTTCCTCTGCTCACTAATTTATCTTCCACACTCACCTCCAAACTGGAAGTTTGTTACAACAAAATCTCCAGATTTGCTACCAATGCCAAATCCTCCTCTCATCACTGTACCTCCCTTCATTCTTTAAACTGGCTTGAACTCCCCAACCTACTTGACTTTCACCAAATAACCACAGCCCACAAATTACTATTCCAACCCACTAACTGCCCTGCTCTAGCCAACATACTACAACCTTATATCCCCCTCAGACCCCTTAGATCTTCTCACCAAAACCTGATCACCGTTCAAAAACCCAAGTGCCCAGCTGGCCAGTTTCTCTTATCCTTTACCGTAGCAAAAAAAATGGAATGCTCTACCCTACTCTCTAAGGACCTGTAACAACCATAATAACTTCAAAACTCAACTTCATTCCTACCTCTACCTAAACAGGAAATGCAACTGCACTCTTCCACCCATACCTCTCAAGCCCTCCTCCCCTTTCACTCAGGCTAACCTTTTTTTTTTTCCCTTCCTAACCTCACTCTCAACCGCTGATTCATATATGTAACTAAATAGTAAACTCTAGCTATTATGATATAAGCTTGTTTTTATTTTCTGAACAAAAATTGTAATTGTTTTGTCTTATTCTTGTTGAAGAAACCCATTGTTTGTATTACAAACTACCTTTGAAATTTTCATGTTAATAAACTTTGTTCTGTGGAGCTTTTCTCCCCGGGCCTCCACTGTAAATGGGCTCTCAAGCCCAGTGGACCTCCCCGGTAATCAAACTGGAATAAATAAATAAATACATTTTGACAAGGTAACTTTTGAAACAGATTTTCCCACAGTTGGACCAGAAAAAGATACAAACAACTGGTCCGATTTTCTAGATTCTTTAGTTCTGCTGAGGTAGAAAGGCAATTGTCTTTGAACACCCAGCAAATGTAAGCAATATTTACCTTTGCTGGAAAAATTGGGAAAGAAAATGGACAAGTCAATAGTTTGGTTAATATTGGATTCTGAGACCACCTTAGGAAGAAAAGATGGGTTGGCTCTTAGTGAAACTCTATCTTTAAGAAAATCTAAATATGAAGTTTTTGAACATAAAGCTTGAATTTCAGAGATTCTTCTGGCAGAGGTAATGGCCATCAGAAAAACAGTTTTCCCTGATAGAAATTTTAAGTGACATGTTGCTGCTGGTTCAAAGGGGGGGGCACCAAAGACTGCAAAACCAAGGTCAGATTCCAAGGGGCTAGAGGGTCTTTAAATGGAGGTTTTAATCACAAAACTCCTTTTAAGAACCCTTTACATAATGTATGGGAAATTAGTGAATGGCAGATAACTGGACCTTAACTGTGGAAGCAGAAGCTCATTGATCAAAAAGTATAGCTAAAAATTCCAAAACTTTCTCAACCAGTGCAGAGAAGGGGTTAAGATCATTATCACATGCCCAAATCAAAAATCTCTTCCACTTGTTAAGACAGAGTTTCATGGTGACTGGTCTGTGGGAAGCCAGTAGAATTTTTTGAACTGGAGAAGGTAAATTATTCTGTCTGGTGACTATCAGAATTAGAACCAAGCTGTAAGCTTCAGGTTTTGAAGGTTGGGGTTCACCAGTCCCTGCAGGTGAGACAACAGGTCTGGAACTGGGTCGAGAATCCATGGACAATGAACTAGATGAGGCCATAGGAAGGGGAACCAAACTTTTTGAGGCCAGAAGGGTGCAATGAGGATCACTTTGCTTTTCAACCTGCTGGCTTTCTTCATGAGGGGAATGACAGGGAAGGGGGGAAAGCAGAGAGTAGACCCAAGGGCCAATCGAGAATAAGAGTGTCTCTTGGTGACTCCCCCTGAGAAGGCATTAAGGCAAAGTAGCTGCTACATTTGTTGTTCATGGGTGACGCAATCAGTTTAATGAGATTGTGATCGGGAGTGGGTCATCCAAGAAGTGGATGGGAAAGCACTGAAGGCTTGCAAGTACACAGACTCCTCAGAGTTAGGGTCTTTGGGCTTCCAGTTACCCCTCTGTTGAGGATCTCTAGGATGTCTCCAAAGGAGACATCTTCTGGGGGACACCTGAGGGGACCCTCCCCATCATTGAAGTCTGTGTCTTCAGTGACCTATTCCTCAGGGGAATCTAAGTGTTACTTTTATGCTTTTTCATCCAGGGAGGCTCCTCAGTGGGAATCTCTGAGGAGGACTTGGAAGAAGAGGGGACCTTTCAGGGAGAACTTGCAGCCTAGGTGCCTGCTGTCCAGGAGTGGAGGTAGGTAGCAGCTCTGGGCAAGGAGGAGTCTAGGAATAACACAGAAGGGGCCAGCTGAGAGCCTGAAGAGGCCAATGCCATCTCCATTGCCTGGAAGGCAGGCGCCTATGAAGAGGGATGCGAGCCCAGAACTGAGAAAGACAACCTCAGAACTGAGGTCACATCCCACTCCAAGAGACCTACCTCTAAAGCAGGACGACTACAAATAAAAGGCTGGAGCCAATCTGAAACCCTAGGATCAGACAGTGGAGTCACAGCCCCGGGAGTCCACAGGTTCTAAAGGAACAGAAGAAGCCAGAGCAGATCCTGAAACCAAAGGGGGAAAAGGCTGTCAGCACCAGAGCAGCTGGAACTGGAAGGATCAGAGTGGGAAGCTGTAAGCTGTCCAAGGAGCTCAGAGGAGGATGATTTGGTGGAGTCCTGGGAGAAACACCCCAACTCCAGAGGGGAGTGTGGTCTGGGAGAAGACAGAAAGACCCCTGGCCACTAAGAGCTGATCCACCAACCGCACAATGTCTACTTCAGTGAGACTCCTGGAGGAACAGACAGATAACCCAGAAGGGGATGATGGCCTTTCTAGGAAAGGACTGGAAGCTGCCTCATGAAGGGGTCAATAGAGGGTGAATACCTTGTCCTGGGTGTAAATATTAATTCTAATTTTGGCACCGATTGGGTTTGCAATGTCTGCTGTGGTGCATCAGGAGAGGTCAGCCCCAACCAGGAAACTCAAGAAGTCGGTGCCAATGAGACCGGCACTGAGGTTTGTGGTGTTGAAGTGGACGGTGCCGAGGGGCTGTTTGTTCCAAAAGTCTCAGAACCTTAGCCTTCAGTTCCATAGAAGTGGTTTGAATGGAAAGTTTATGCTTTTTAGCCACTGGTGCCGAAGAATTTGGCACAGAGCAGCTTGTCTTGGTATCAGAGTCCATTTTAGAGGGTGACATATTGGCCTTGAATAAGGCTTCTTCACAGAAAGACCTGATTAGCCCTTTTAATACTAATTTATTCCTTCATTCAACAAAGGTAGGAATGGAAGGTTTATGCTTTGTAGCCACCAGTGCCAAAGTAGAAGCTGGCACCAAGCGGCTTGTCTTGGTACCAGAGTCCATTTTAGAGGAAGACGTATCTGCCTTGGATAAGGCTTCTTCGAAGGAAGACTTGATTAGCCCCTTTTAATATTAATTTATTCCTTCATTCAACCAAGGCCTGGTTACTGAAGGCCTGGCAGACAGTGCATTCCTGGTTCAGGTGAGTTGGGCCCAAACAATATACCCAGGAAGATTGCCCATCAGGAAGTGGGTATCTTTCATCCACAGTCCTGGCACTGTTTAAAACCTGCAGTGCCTTTTGATTTTTCAGCCATGTTGACAAATGCAAATAGAAATATAGAGGTCAACAGGCAGAAACACTGTCACACACACACACACACACACACACACACACACACACACACACACACACACACACACACACACACACACGCACACACACACGCACACACACACACACACACACACACACACACACACACACACACACACACACACACACACACACACACAAAGAAAAAACTACCAACAATGGTAGATAGGGTTATCAAAAGACAGGTAAAGGTAAATAAATTACCAACTATGGTAACAGACAACTACCTAAAGAGGTAGAGAAGGAAAGCTAGAGGGAGGGGTACTACTAATGATGGTAGGGACAGAATACTGTAAGGTATGGAAGAGAAAACTCATCCAACCAGAAAGATGAGTAGAGACAAAGAAAATACAAATGTATACATATATGTATACAGAAAGAGAATTAGCTATTAATAACCAAAGAAATTTTTACTTAGCTGTGAAAGAAAATGGCTGATGTGTCTTGCAATAAGGGCAGCAAGCAAGATCTGAGGTAATATGAAGAGGAGTATTGTGGGTAGAGTCTTAGCTTGTGAGTTTTTGGCTGGAGCGAGCTGTGTAATGGCCTAGCCAGCTCCGAGGATCAAAACTGAGTACCCGAAAGTCAAGGATAAATGAAGACTGATAATATCAGATCATGAGTTACCTTTTAAGCACTGTGTATTTAAGGTCATAGTAAAATTCTACCTAGTCCTGTAGATTACCAATGGCATATTTTCAAGGTTTAAGTAGATCTTGGTCTTCATCTCTAGCTACCTCCTCATTATTAGATCCATAATAGAATACAACACACCATTTGTCATGCAACTGCACATGTATATGATCCTTCTTGAAAGACCCCAATGATTCTTCACTAAGAAAATCAAAAGCCTGAGCTCTGTGGTCTATGTAGAATGTCACACAGATCAGTCTCTTTTCCCTTTCTTAATGCAGACTCCTCTGAGATGATTAATGCCTAACCTACAGGGCATCAAATGATCCTGTCCTCTGTGACCTTCTACTGTATATGCCCACAAAGCTCGCAATACCATAAAATCTTCAGATGAGACCTAATGACCCACTGCAACAGAACCTGCTGGTGGGATAGCTACCTCTTCCAAAGGAGTCTTCTCTTCTGGAACAAACTCCCACTTTGTGTTTGTTTTATTTTTCATTTGTTGACCAGGGAAGTCTAATTTGGTACACAGGCCCCCTTTTCAGTGGAGGCCCAGGAAGAAAAGCTCCAATAAATACATAAAACAGAATGAGAAGATGAATATGACAAACAATTTATACAGGTTTACAATTAAAAATGAATGGCAGAATAAACACATTTTTCTTGGCAGGGAAGTCATTATACAGTTGATAATAGGCTATCAAGCTGACTTTGCATTAATTTATATAGTATCACTTAAAAGAAAGGCTGGATAGAAATAATATGTCCTAATAGGTTCATAGGTGTTTACTAGGCTAATGAACACAAGGGTCTTTTTAAGCCTAGCGATGCATCCCAAATCTTTGATGAGTTCTGGTACCTTTGTTAAGTGTAAGCAGGGCTTTGAGAGATGAAACATTTTACAAGTAGGGGCTTGGGAGGTGAACTGTTTACAGGTTGCCTCTGTCTGTCAGAGACATAGGTGCCAAACCAGGGATGAATTTCCTTTTGTCCATCCAATTGTCCAAGTTGTACTTGAATTGGGTTAGCGAGAAACTCTGCTTCACATGGATGGGGAGCCTGTTCCTGCGATGGGGTAGTCTCTGGCATATATACCTCTCTCTCCAACAAGTTCTATTCATATCACAGGCAAGGTTTAAGTCTTTAGAACAGGTAAATCTGGTGCTGTTTTGTGGAAATGCAAGAGGTCCACCAGAGTGGAGTCTATCAATGCCCTGTATGCCAGACATATATCTTGCCTCAATAGCCTTGTAGGAGACAGAATACGGGGATAGGGCCTTGAGGCGGTCTGCACTGGACATTTTATTTATGCCCTGTATTATTTTAGTGAGGAACCTCTGTGAATGTTCCAATTGTTGGATATGCCTGGTTAGGTACATACCAAAGGGAGCATTATACTCAATGATAGGTCTGATAAATGCCAAACACAATGGAACAATGAATTCCTTGGACCTAGATGCCATACCTTTGTTTAAAAATTCCACAGCATAGAATGATTTCCTGACTACTCTA
Organism: Protopterus annectens; assembly: GCF_019279795.1. Lineage (NCBI taxonomy): Eukaryota > Metazoa > Chordata > Ceratodontiformes > Protopteridae > Protopterus > Protopterus annectens. The sequence continues at coordinate 1,165,976,410 of NC_056739.1, forward strand.
GACATGTGATGGTCAAAGGCTAGATTGCTGTCTATGTGTGCACCTAAGTCCCTGACTACTGGGTAACTCTTAGGAGTGTGTTGTCAATATGACAGTTACCAGGGGGTGGATGACTTCCCGAAGGATACTATTATGCATTTCTTGGCATTAGTTTTAGTCCATGGCTCTGACACCAGTTGTTTGTCTGTGTCAGCCCTTCCTGGAGAACATTTGTGTCAGTGTGGGATTCAATAAAAGCTCATAATTTGCAATCATCTACAAATTTAATCATCAAGAGACCACTGACATTGGCCTTGACTTCAGAGAAGTAAATGCCAAAAAGGAGCAGTCCAAGGATCAATCTCTGAGGGACTCCACTTGTGACTGGCCTCTTTGTAGAGGTGGATTCCCCATTTCTAACTTCCTGGGTCCTGTCTGTGAGCCAGTTTGCTATCCAACAGGTGACATATGGATTTGTACCTAACCTCTTGAGTTTGTTAACAATGCCAGAGTGGGGTATTGTGTCAAATCCCTTGGTCAGGTCTGGGTAGGAAGTGTGAACCATTTTGCCCTCATCCATTGCTTTGGTGACCTTCTCAAGGAAGTCCACCAGGCTGAGTAGGCACAACCTGCCCTTGATGAAACCAAACTGTGCTGGGTCCAGTGTCTGGAGGTTTATTATATTTATTTATTTATTTCAGTTTGATGACCGTGGAAGTCCACTAGGCCAAGAAGGGCCCGTTTTCAGTGGAAGCCTGGGGAGAAAAGCTCCATTTAACAATAACAAGCATGCATATCAAGCAATAGTATATAATGTGATGAGAGTACAGTTAACTAAAGGAGAGATAACATTAGTATACAGAGTAGCACTAGCATGTGCTGAGGGTACAACTGATAAACAAGAAAATATAACATTTTTATACAGGGTAGCTGCAGTGACAATGGATATTCATTCTGTAATCAGACTAGATCTTAGTAAAACATTTACAGAAATATGATTTTTGCATTTACAAAAATAACAAAGGATGCCAAAAGAGCATTACTAATGCATATCAGGTAGAGGAAGTACTATTTGGTGATGGTGTAATTATATTATTATTGACCTTTTCCATAATAGCTCTTTCCATGGTTTTGCATATTGTGGGTCTGTAGTTTCCATGGTTTGTAGATGGCCCAACTTTATGCAGAGGACTTACTGTTGCTGTTTTCCATTCATGAGGCATGAAGCCTGTTTGGTGGCTACAGTTAAATAGCAATTCCAGAGGACCTGATAGGTCATGTTTCATGCTATTTAGAAGGCACCCTAGGATAGTGTCTGGGCCCATTGATGCAATGTTCATGGCCTTAGAGAGAGCATTAAGGATCTGCTCCCTTGTGATAGAAGGGGGGAGTTATATTTGATGGTATTTCCTGAGGGGAAGGTTGAGGGGGAGAGAGGGGTAAACTTGGAGCTGAATTTATCGGTCAGGAGGTTTGCTATATCTTCTGGCTCAGTATAGGTGTCTCCATTTACAATGAGCTCTGCACACAATTCTGTAATGCCTTTAAGGTTGTGAACATAGCCAAACAATGCCTTGTTGTTGTCCTTGCAGAGCCCCAAGTCATATTAGAAGCTAGTTAGATATTAAGCTATTATTTGATATGAAATGGGAAGAGAAATTACGTAGGTATAGATAGAGGATGAGGAGGAATGGAACTACAGTAGAAAGAAGGAGAACTGATGTACAGTGGAAGCAAAAGGGGAAAGTAAGTAAGGAAATACATAGGCAGGATTGTAGTAAGACAATCTGTTAGATGTATTTTGAAAGCATGCAGATTTTGAGAGTGAATGATAGGCTGTTCCAAAGGGCAGAAACAGAGTTATGGTATAAAGCGGCTTCTGATGGGTCTAAGGCTTTGGTGTCAGAGGGGAGATTATGTTTAGAGCTAAGAGCTTTAGTAGGGTGGTAGAGGTGAAGCATGTGTTGTAGTGCTGGATATTTATCACGGTAGTATATTACAGTATGAACAATCAGTAACTGGGAATAGTGGTGGTGGTGGAGTTTGATCCATTTGAGTTGTTTAAGGGCAGAATAGTGATATGCTCTAAAGAAACAACTGGCAGCAAAGTGAGGGCTATTTTATTGTAGTATTCCTCCATGATGTTCATAGATTTTCAGAGTGGGGTGGCATGTTGTAGGGTAGGAAAGAAGTATGCTTAGGCTATAGTTTGCCTTATTCTGTGAGTTTGGATTTTATTCTATATAGAAGAGACCAAGCTTCTGGTGATTTCTTTTTATTTTAACAATGGATTGGAAATCTATGTCAAAGCCCATTGCATCATTAATGTTGACTCCTAGGTGTTTTACATGAGGGATCTGTTCAGTCAGATAGTATTATTTAAAGAGGTAATTTTGACAAGAGTTTTGTTTTGGGAGGATGTTTTGAGGTGAAAACTATCAGTTTTGTTTTTTGGGGGGTTAAGTAGCAGCTGTGAGTTATAAAGCCTCAATTCTATAGATGTAAATAATTATTGTGAAATTTCTTGTAGAATGGAGGCTGTGCAGATTAGTGTAGAATCATCTGCATATTGAATAATACTGGCTTGCATGGAGGTAGTATGCATATAGTTAATTAATGTTAAACAGAAGGAGTACTAATAGGAATAGTTGCGGGATCCCTACAATAACAGGTAGGAATAAAGTGAACTCCTGCTGCCATGTGACTGTTTTGTATCTGCCTGATAAGTAGCTGTTAAACCAAGAGAGGGAAGATGGGAAAGAGTCATAAGGAGATGTGTTTAGATAAATTTTTATTGGGTGAGAATGTATTAAAGCTTTGAAGAGGTCTAGGAATTGAAAGTACTAGATTACTGCATTTCTGTTTTTGTTAATGGTATCTGTAAAGTGAAGCATGGCAATGATATGATAGTGCTATGGTTAGGACAGAAAACATGTTGACTGATGGAGGGATTGATAGAGGGAAGATTGTTTGTGGTTAGATATTGCAGTAATTGGGTATGGACACATTTTTTCTAATATTTCGGATGGGGGACAGTATGGCAATTAGTCTGAAGTTGGAGTAGTCAGCAGATAATCAAACTTTATGAACAGGAAGTATATATGCCTTCTTCCAGATGCCTGGGACATACGATTCTAGGATGAATCTATTTATTAATGTGAGTGTGTGTGTGTGTGTGTGTGTGTGTGTGTGTGTGTGTGTGTGTGTATATATATATATATATATATATATATATATATAGATATATATATGTATCTATATATCTATATGGGTCTAACTGACATTGCCAACAGTCCAGAATGCCTACAACCATATGGCCGACACCACATGATCGACATTCAGCTTGCCGACAATGGGAAACCCGCATTGCACTATAGTGCGGAATGGAAAGATTTCCATTACTGTAATGTAGTGCGATCTCAGAGTTGGTATATTAAAGTTATGGGTGAGGTGGGGGGGTGCATGGGGCGGAGCCCCCCTGCTAGCAGTTGAAAGGGAAGTTTATGTTAGGTTTTTATAATTTATTTTGTGTTGTCGAGATTTTGGTTGTTGGTGATGTGGTGTTGGCCATGTCGTTGTCGGTGTTTTGTGGTTTCGGTGTTTTCAGGTAGATATATATATATATATATATATATATATATATATATATATATATATATATATATATATATATATATACATACACACACACACACACACATATATATATATATGTGTGTGTGTGTGTGTGTGTGTGTGTGTGTGTACATATATATATATATATATATATATATATATATATATATACGTAGAATAAGACTGAGCTTCTACTGTTGTTCTCAGAAATTCAGGAGTGAAGCTTACCAGTTACAAGGCTTGTGGTTCTTAGCTAAAGGAGATTTCTTTATTGTGGAGGTAGGCACATGTATGAATGAGAAGGGGGTTTCTTTAGAGTTGTGAAGTTGGGGGATTGAGGGTTGCTGGATGACTTGTTCTTAATGAGTGTGACTACAGCTTGAAAGAAGTACTCATTAAAACTATTTGGCAATACTTGTGGGAGTATCTTCTAGGGAGGGAGAGGGTTGCTGTCTTTGGTCAGTATTCAATATATTTTGTAATACCTAGAATTTTTGGGGTTGTTTGTGTATACTTGTTACAGGCTACAGTACTGGATTTTTTGTCTTGCCTTAGTCTGTGGTTTGTTTTATTTCCCATCTGTCTGAGATGCAGTAGCTTTTCCTGGAAATTTGTGGCATGACATGCTTTCCAAGGTGGCTTCATCTAGAAGATGGTGCTTTAGAAAGGTCTAATTAAGTTGCTTGAGTGTAGAGATGAAATTGCCAGTGTTAAAACTGAACAGGTTACACATACTCTTCTGTGATTGATAATTTATGGGATTATGTACAAATCCATCAGAAAACTGGGCAAATGGTCACTGTGCCACAGTTGAAGAAATTGGTAGGTTTTATAAAGAGAATAAAATCCAGTATAGAAGCTGTAAATGAGTTGTTATTCCTTTTCAGGGTATTGTTAAGCTGTGGGAAATAAGAGAAACTGATGGTAGCAGCAGGGGTGTCAGACATAGCAGGGGCTGAATCTATGTTAAAGTCACTAAGGGTGATAGTTTCTTGAGCTATATTGCAAGATGTCCAGGATAGTAGGGCCTCTATTGTATTAATATTGTTACCAGTGGAATATATGAAGCTATGACACATATAGACCTGCATAGTAATAAGAATCTGTGCATTATTGAAGGAAGGATGCTTTTTATGATATAGTGAAAGTGAATCCGTCAGTTAGTAATATACCAGCTACCCCTCTCAACTATACACCTGATTTTAACATAGGAGACAATGGTAACAATAATGATGTCATAGATGGTATAAACCTGAGTGTGGATACAGAGAATAATAAGGTACAAAGACCAGAAATTATATTATTTGAAGGATTTAAAGTTTTTAATTATACAGACATTGAGATAGATATTGCTTGGGCCAAACTGTTAAGTAAAGGGATGAAGTTTATACCCATGACAGGATGGGACCTGGTGGATAATATCAAGGAGGTCAAAATGTACTGTAGGAAGCTGAATTTAGCCGTGCAATTTGATAAAGTCAACGAAGATGATAAAAATATAAACAAGGGTACCATTAAAGGGGGTAATAAGATAGCTGGTACAGACCTTTGTGTGAAGAGTACCTATATACCCATCACTAATCCACACATTCACAATTTTGAACAATTGGTATGCAATGACATTTATTGGATACACAATAAAATGAAAATTCATGGACATGGTACTGTTGATAATTTGACTTCACAAGAAAGAAAAAGCCTACAAGATATTTTGAATAATAAAGAAATCAGGGTAATGAAACCCGATAAAGGAGGTGGAGCCGTGATATATTATACGAACGAATACTATCAGGAATTACATGAGATATTATACAATACAGGGAATTATGAAAACATCTCATTGAACCAAATTAATATAGGACACAAGCGTATTGATCTCATTATAGAAGAATATCTTATTGACAACAGAATATCCAACGACACTTATTCCTTTTTGAAAACGGATTATCCAGTGCTGGCTAAACTGGTTGGAATACCTAAGGTGCATAAATCTATTGAACATCCACCTTTTCACCCGATTGTCTCGGGATCCAGGTCTAAAACCTTTAATATTGGGAAATTGATAGATAGATGGCTCAAGAAAGTGTATGATAATATTCCCCATATTATGAAAGATTCGTGGAGATTTCTGGGGGAAATAACCAATGATAAATGGAATCCGAACTTAATATTTTTGACTGTAGACGTCATTGATCTTTTTTCCAGTATACCTAAGGATGAGGGTCTGGAATGTTTTGAGAGAAGTTTGAAGAAATATAGTGATTTCACATGGGAAAAAGTATGCCTAATCTGTGACATGATGTCACTAGTACTAGATTATAATTATATTTCATGCCAAGGGGAGTTTTTCAGACAGACTAAGGGAGTAGCTATGGGAGCAGCGTGTGCTCCCATTTTTGCTAATTTAGTGATGGCGGATTGGGAATCCGAATATGTGTTCAAAAGTGAATTCTTTCAAGACATAGTTTTATATGTTAGATATTTGGATGATATCTTCATTTTGTGGAAAGCATCAGTGGAAAGATTACACAAATTTATGCAGTACATCAATAATACAGTAGATTTCTTAAAATTTACTCATAATTATAGTAAAAATGAAATTTCATATTTAGATGTATTATTGAGTCAGGATTCAAGTGGATTTACATCCAGGATTTACAGGAAACCTACATTTTCGAATGATTATGTCCATTTCAGTAGTAATCATCCCCCTTATATTTTCAAAAATATCATCAAAGGGCAATGCATACGTGCAGCGAGAATGTCATCCAATAAGCATATCTTGGAACTTGAATTAAATGTCATCAAGGATATGTTTATCAGTAGAGCATACCCAGATAAAATGGTTATGGATGTAATCAATTACGTATATAATGAATGGGGAATCAAGTACAAACCCTTGTTGGGTTGTTATAGAATGGAGCAACAGACATGTCGTGACAATGACACATCTGGAAGGGTGTGTATACTCACCTATACACCTAATACTTACATGATTAAGGAAATTCTAGAGAGATACTGGAACACATTAACCATCATGGAATTGGAGGGTATCCTAGGAACCAAACCCAGATGTGTTTTTAAGACAGCCCCTAATATGAAGTTGTTATTAGTGAAAGCCAGTCACAACAAACAAGTTCTTAATACATACAAAGGTACATCCAAATGTGGAAGATGCCGGCAATGTAAATATATTAATTCAACCAAGATTATAAAATTGGATGATATATGTCATACTACCATCAAATGTAGGACAGGTAATTGTTACACCAAGCAGGTGGTTATATTGCCGTATGTACAAAATGCAATGCACACTATATAGGGAAGACAGAAAGGCAGCTGAAAAAACGCATTTATGAACACATATATAAGATAGGCAAATGTGACACCAAAAATGCGTTATATAGGCACATAGCAGAGAAGGGAGAAGAACACAACTTTGTTTTTTCTATTATTGATCAAGTAATTGATACACCCTTCGGAGGTAATTGGAAAATGAAATTGGCCCAATTGGAGAGTAAATGGCAAATCTTAACTGATTCTACAAGACCGCCTGGCTTAAATGAGTTTATAAGTATCAAACCTTTTTTAGCTTTAGCCTCATAATTGTTTTCATATACTCCCCTGTCAGCCCACGTATATATTCAATTAATAGATATGTGGCCTTACATTATATTCATGACCATACTCATTTCCATCTATTATTTAGATATATAAGATTTGAGTGGTTAGGGTGAGTTAGTTACATATTGCACCCACAAGTATATTATTATGTATATGTATATATTTTAAATGCACAAATGGTTGTTATTCTGAATTATTGATTTTTACATTTATATAGTTAGTATTTTTATTTATGGTTATTTAATGTGTATGTATTTTATAGGTGAAATAGTTCATAGGTTGTTATATAGATGTAAGTATAAGAAGTCTTGTCTCTTTAATTTTTTTGGCGGACTTTTTTCATCAATTATACTATTAAGCAATTAACTGATGTGTATAAATATGTAAGGATTTTAGTAGTTTTTTGTTCTGAGGAAGACTGGTGCTCAGTCGAAAGCGCTAAACCTGGATGTGTTATTGTTCTGCAATAAATTGTGGTTTCATCTTTGTATATCCTTGTTGGATGAGCAGTTATTTATCCTATCTCAGCTTATCTCTACTGTTCCAGTTTTATGATATAGTGTTATGTCCAGATTATTAGGGTAAATGATGGATACGCCTTCCTGATTTTTTAGACTTACAATCAGCTCATAAGATGCTATAACATGAGGGTAGGACTTCTCTGTCTTGGTTTTGGGGTTTTAGCCACGTTTCTTTGATAGCAAGGATGTCAAGGTTATGTTTGTGTCTTTTGGCTTTTCCTGGTTAGTGGTCGCCACAGCGGAACTCAAGTCCGCTAATGATTGGCAGTAGAGTTGGCTTGCCGAGCCTAACGCACAACCTTCAACGAAGGAACGCCCGTTCATGCATGTTGCCACACAGAAGATTCTCTAACTGAGAATCGAACGGGCAGCGTCTAACTGTAAGGCGACAACGCTACCGCAGCACCACCACCGCAGTAAGGATGTCAAGGTTATAGTATGATAAAAATGCATGCAGTTCAGCAACTTTATTGCATGCACTTTGAAGGTTAATGTTTATGAATTTCCAGAGTAATTTTCAAAATGTTGCTAGGGAAAATTATCGTTTGGGTTATAGATGTAGCTTTGGGTTAGGTTGGATATCCTCACATAGTTGAAGTGTGGGTTGGGATGGCTAAAGTAAAAAGTGTCACTTGGTTTTTAATGTATTATTTGTGAGCAGCTTGTGATTTGCATTGTTAACTCATATACATTTTAAATAAATGCATGTGAGAAGTGTTACCAAGATTATGTGGTGCAGGAAATGAGAATTTTTTATTGCTGCCATTTTGGGTCAGGGACTGAATATTATGTATGACATTACTTTTTATAGATGTGTGGTAGTTCTTAGTGTGCATTAGGAAGATTAAAATATTAATTGTAGTGATATGAGTAGCATGCTGAAGATTTTGAATGATCAGGTATTAAGAGTCTATACTACTTGGAATAAAATGGATGTAGGAATGAGGTTATAAAAGTGGTATGGATTGGGTACAGAGGAAGAGCTCTTATAGAGGTATGTAGCTCTCTAACTTTCTTCAAGCATAACCAACATGAATGGATGTCTAACCAAAGGTAACCCAGGGATGGCCACACAATCCCTTATTGAAAGTGGTAACATAATGCGAGTTATATTGGATAAGCTTCAAATGATCTATCTAAATCAACTGCCTAGTAATAACACATAAACCTATGGATATGCCAATCCCTGTCTATAACTTCACACATTTCAAACAATGACAGATGGGTGTTCAGCTACAAAACACACCCAAGACTGCTAGTCTACATTTTATGATTTGTATGCAGCTCAGTGCTGAACTGACCCCCCCCCCCCACCGCACATCATTGATTGTCTCTAACCATGGAGTCTGAACCATGGCTTGTTAAGATTAACAATCATTATTCTCTTGAAACATTTATTATTTTTCTTTAGACATAATTGCACTATAGTGAAGATATACTCCGGAATAATGCTGCATAAATTCTACACCCCTTGATGGCAACTGGGCATAATGCAGAATGTCAGACCATAGACTGTGAATGTTTATGGATCCCTGCATTTTGGTAATGTGTGTAACAGGACATGCAAGTTCCCTTGTTAGAGGTCATAGTAACATTTTCAGGAAATTATAATAGGAGACTGATACAAAATGACAATAAGATTGTTATCCTACCTTCAGTGATTTAAATGGAGCTCAGGAATGAATCTGACACCAGCATTTTGGCTTCTTCTCAGCATGAGCTGTGTGCCCCGCATTTTCCCCATTTACAATATTTATTTGGTGAAATTTGGAAGACTGTTTTGTCTGTTTTATGTGTGATGCAATGGCATCTCAGTAAGCATATATTCTGGACTGGCACTACAGAGCTCAGCCTGACTAGAAGTCACATCTGAGTATAATACAAAATGGAATAAGCTGCCACTATAGGTCAAGGGTTAGCATGTATGACCCTGCTTGATTTGGGAGAAGTGTGGCAACAACTTTTAAGTGTGTCTGCTTAAAGGTGCATATGACTAGACATCTTATGGTCTCTGTGATTGTTTTCCTTGCATTGTCCCTATGTTCCTGTGTGAAAACGTGACAGTGAAATATCTTATAAACTCCTGCATCTGTTACCCATGTATAAAAGGATAGTGGGGTGTTTACCTAAAATATACACAAAATATTGCTTTTCTGCTTTGGGGGGGGGGGGGGTTCAGTACTGCTTAATACAGAATGTGTCCCCACCCTTTGAGTAATTCATTCTCTGGTGTCAAAAGACAATTACACCTCATTATGAAGTGGTACAGGTCATTATAACCCAAGTGCTTTAATTATCTTATCTTTACACTAGATTTACAAATGATACTCACATTTAAATTTTAACAGTGGTAATACAGAGACAGGTTTTGTTCACTTTGTTTTCTAAATGTTTTGTCAAACTCAATATTTAATCTAAACAGTGTGTTCAGACATTAATGCCTCTGCAAATTATCATTTATTAGACCTTGTGAAGGCTGCCAGCCCAGCTAGCTAGAATTTTGTAAATAATTCTATGTGATTTGTAAATAGTAAAAGCAATATGATTTGTATGCTTGTCTTACAAATGTTATGTGTATATTAAACTGCTTTTACAGAAGTGTGTGTTAAACTGTATGTTATGTGCTGAGCTTCAAGAATGTAACTACAGTGTACCCTATTAAAAAAGAACAGAAATATATATGAACTATATGTCTATGCAAATGGATGTTTTGATAGTAAGTAGCTGGAAAATACAGAGTTAACTTGCAAAACTCTAAGAAAATTAGTTGAAATTGTTTACGACTGTAGTATCTCTCCGTTTCAGCTAGAAGACAAGATGTCTACAGCTAGGAGCTCTTTCTATTGTCTGGAAACAGAAATAATTACAGGTTTCAAAAGGTAAAATTATTTAAATGTTTTATGACTTCCAAATCCCTTCAAATTTCTGAGAGATAAGTATTATTGACACAGAGGGGCTAAATTTTAAGTTTCTGTTAGCCTGGGAACTAAACACAGAGGTGACAAAGAATGATGTAATCTGAGATAACCCAGCATAAATGTTTGATGGTAATTTAAGAACTATCTCTCAGAGAAAGTCTATGCATTTTGTATTTGTCTTTGGACCTAGAAACATCCTCTCATCAGCACTTCTCATCTATATTTGCCTGGCTCTGTAAGCAAGTCATTTAGGCCATAGTATCTCTTAGATATAGATAGGGATACAGTAAAGATTAGTTTAGATGTTTTCTGTATTTATTTGAGACTGTCCTGCAATGTTGTTTTAAAGTATTTCCTGTGATTCTGAACTCTGTTGTCACCATGTTGAGTCATTGAGTATTGTCTTGTGCTATTACTTATTATTAAATATATTTAAACCTTTTAATTGTGGCTGGTTTGTGTAGAGATATTTAAGCTCAGAGTACTTTCATATGTATTTGGTGATACTGTATAGGCCACTCCAATAGCCTTAAAGTCTTGGGCACACGATTTGGATAATAGTAACATTACACAGTAGAATTGGTCATCCTTTGGGAAGGGTCTTATAGTAGCTGATAAGAGTGGTTGGTGGCAGCTGGTACTACGTTATAGTCTGGGCAGAAGGGGGCATAGCTAGTGAACCTGTGCCAGCCTTCTCCAGGAGTGTCTGTGTGTTTGCATATAAATGAAATCTCAAAGTGTGTGTGTGTGTGTCAGCTACTTGGGTAGGGACACGAAGCGCTAGTTGGACAGAGAGGGTGCTGGAGGTTTTGGCTTGACCACTCAGCTGAGATCTTATCCCTATAGCCAGTGGGAAGTCTTATTAGGGATCTAGAGAGAGAGGGACAAACCAGCCCAAGACTGACTGTGATCTCTGCTCTTAAGGGAAATTGTATTTTACTGTGTGTGTACTTGTCATCCTCCCAATGTGCACGTCCCTCACTGGTGTTAGTGGTGAGGATTGAGGATCCTTGATTACTCGGCCGGCGCAGGGCATCACAGACCTATTTTGTTTCCTAGAAGAGTGCAACTTGTCGTGACTTACAAGAAGACTTCAGTTACATGTGTGTACCTTCTTTTCTCATTTCTTATCTTACAGTCTAACACTGTCTTTTTGAATGTGACATAATATCTATGAATATGATTGAGTTTCCTTGTTCTGGCAGCCAGTGTTCTGCTTTTTATGCTCAGACTCACAGCACTGAACACCCTGAAGGCAATAACGCATTCATCTTCAGCTGAAAAAAGTCATCTTGAGTACCACTGCCAGGACAATAATTCACCCATGCTCAGAGAGCAGAAAGACTATAAAACAAGTGCACATGTAAAAGTATGCACCTTAGAACAACAAAATAAATTCAACAGTAACACCAGTGCGAACAACAAAAAATGACTTAATTTAAATGCTGTTATAAATGGTTTCCCTCATTGTGTAAGGAATGTCTGAAAATGAATTTTGAATGGTGGGTGTACAAAAAAGGGCAGCTCGCGGTGGTGGTGCTACGGTAGCATTGTCGCCTCACAGTAAGACGCTGTCTGGTTCGATTCTCAGATAGAGCGTTTTCTGCGTGGAGACATGCGTGAATGGGCGTACCTTCATTGAAGGTTGTGCGTCAGGCCTGGCAAGCCAGTACGTAAAAATCAACTGCCAATCATTAGCGGACCGGAGTTCTGCTGTGGCGACCCCTAACCGGGAAAAGCCGAAAGACACAAACAAACAAAAAAGGGCAACACAGTGGTTCTAAAGGCAGGGTGGTTTGGTTCACAGTTATGTTTTCAGTTTTTTTTTTACCAAAGTGCCTTTTTTGCAGAATTTCCACATATTCCCTCTGTCAGAATGAGTTTATCAGGTGCTCTGTTTTCCAACCACATCCCAAAGATACCCTGCAGAACCGGAAACATTCTATATTGACTGTAAGTTTACATGACCTATGTGAGTAAGTCTGTGCATCCTGTGATGGAATGGAATTCTTTTAAGGATAATTTTATTTGCTTTGCACTTATTAAATACCAGAAGAGGTTATAGCTCCCTAACACTTTCAAAAGCATGTTTATGTTCAGCTGGTTTCATTTGGCAACACATTCCAAGGACCCAACATTATTGCCACAAAATGTCTTCCATATGTTAATTATTCCCATCACTTTATACTAGCATTTAGATGAAGTCCTCTCACAATTTACTGGACGAAAGGGCTCCACTCTTTATGTATTGATAAATATGAGATTTTCGAGACTGACATTGGTGTTCCAGTCCTGCTTTGTCCGCCGTCCTTACTGGCATTCCTTTTTTGGGTTTATCTATTCCTTCTACTTTAAGCTTTCTCCTTACTATGCCATCCATTTGTTTTTCCTTAAGACTCCTGCAAGTCTATTGCATATCTTCCCTTATCAGGCTCCTCCTCCAGTGAAAATACATCCATCCCCAATTCTCTGTTCATGCACAACCTTACTAGCCATTCATCTTAATAGCCCCTCTGTGAACACACTCCATCACCCTTAACTTCCTCTTCCATTTTCATCCATCCAACCACAACCCCTTTTTCCCATTTTTGCACGTGGGATCAGGGTGCCACTTCAACAGTGACAATCAACTCGAGCCAAAGTTTACACCGCTGGATGGTTAGTCCTGCTGAGGTTTCCTTATACTATATTTAGATGTAGCCTCTCTGAATGCCTGCAGAGGGTAGGATTTCTTGCTCATTCTTGACTCTACCATTATTTTTTTATAAATCTCAGAATTATGTTTAAACAAATCTAATCCATCACACTGTGTTACATGCACTACACTCGGTATTGTCCACATCCCTCCATTCTTTCCAACATCTGTGTTCCCCAGTGTTGTACCTTTTGTTTATTTTTGTAAAACTTTATTTTCCAGCTGTATAATCATTTATTCAGCCTATCCAAATACCTTTCACTAAGCAATACAAACATTTTCATGTCTCCCACTACCCCACCCCTTCCTGTCATCCAAAACCTGATTTGATGTTCTATTCACTTTCTCCTCATGAATGAAATAAAAATAATAATTACTACAGGTCATAGCACTGACACTAGAAATTGCCTTTAATTTAATTTTACTTCTTCTAGCTAGCATTCTATATATATATTTCCCTATGGTCTTTTCTCCATGTATATATCCTTATTACTACTCCGTCACTTAGGCATAGTTCAGCCAGTCTACTCACCAGCCTTGTACATGGGATCGTACCAAACGACTTTTCAAAATCCATATAAACAAGACACATATGATTCCCACTATTTACTTATTAGAAATGTCTTTGTTTACAGGAAAGTCTGACTGGGATAAAACTCTGTTTCAGCAGAGGCCTGGGAAGAAAAGCTTTACATCTGACATCAGTTTTGACACATATAGAAATAAAATTATAAAATGCAGTTGCATCATATCAGAAGGAATACAAAATATAGGAAAGTATACATACATGAAAGAAAAAGCTTTACAATAGCTTACATAAACATCATTTAGAAACAGAGCATGTGTGTAACTTGCATGGATATATACAGTGTTGATTATTCATTAGAGATAGACACATACGGACCGGAGAGAGATAACATTGCAAAAGATGCTCAATATTACCTGCAATTTCTAGCAATTAAAAATAATGAAAACAAAAGGCAGCTTAACAATTATAATATTAGAAAGGGGGAAGGTGGCAAAAACATACTCAGAGGCTCTAAATAAGAACCTGCCTAAACAATAGAGACCTCCTAAGCATACACTCAAGAAACCCCCACCCCACAACAGAAACCAGGTAACACATACGTCACAACATCAGTGTGCCAAGCAAAAACAGCCCCTAAGGCTAAATAACACACCTAACACACTAGTAATCGGTGATTCTATCATCAGGCACACAGACGACCCACTCACTAGACTGAACAAGGAGAAGGTTACCGTAAGCTGCCTGTCGGGTGCCAGAATCCACCACATAACACATGCACTCAGGTCACTCCACAACAAGTACAGATATCACTCTGTCATTGTACATGTTGGCGTAAATGACCTGAGACGTACCTTCCTGTACTACATGAAAAGAGATATTGAGGAGCTCTCTGACCATGTAGCCCAGGCTGGTATGACTCTGACTCTGAGTAGCATCCTGCCCTCAGCCAAAATGATGCCAGCATACGAAGAAAAAATTATCAGTTTCAACAATTGGTTAAACTACTGGTGTCATTCAAAGGGGATCCAGTACTTGTCAGCCTGGGATGACATGCTTGACAAGCCACGTTGCTTCGCCAGAGACGGCTTGCACCTGTCGCCCCTGGGCTTTCGAATACTGGCCAAGACTCTTGCCGCCCCAATACTGCCTTTTTTAGGCAAGGTTCAAAAGACAAACCCACCTCCATAAACCACAATAATAAACAAAAACTGAGGGTAATGCTGCTCAATGTCAGAAGTCTAAACCTCAAAATGCATGCACTCGAGGCTCTCTTTAGTATGGAAGAAATCGACGTATGTGCAGTGACAGAAACCTGGTTCAAGGCTCCAGAGAGCACCCCAACACTACCAGGCTATAACCTCTACCATACCTTTTGGTCATAAAACCAGGACCGGAACACAAAAGGAGGGGGTGTGTCCATATTCATCAAGAACACCCACACCTCCAGGCTAGTAGCACAGCACGCAGAATCTGAGACCATCCAAGTGCAACTGACAGCGGGTAAATTGACTGTTCAATTTATAGCTTGCTACAGATCTCTCACCTTGTCTCAGGACCCTCACGCAGCATTCCTAAGAACATTAGAAAGTATGAAGATTCTACCCAACACCATGCTACTGGGTAATGTCAACTATCCAAACATTGACTGGGAAAACTACTCAAGCTCAAATGCCCTAGCCCAATGCTTCCTTGAGTTTATAAACTCAAACACTCTGGAACAGCTGGTCACCACTCCCACAAGAGGTGACAACATACTGGACCTGGTCATCACCAACATGGGGAACCTATGTTCCACACCTGAGGTAAACTCGTCATTGGTAAGATCAGATCACAAACTAATCGCACTGGACATCCATATCCCGACCCCCCCCCCCCCCCACAGTCAAGGAAATCAAGGTAAAAAACTAAAGCCAACTTCACACTCCTCAAGACCGAGGTGGGAAGTTTCAAAGCTCCCAATCAAATGGAAAATGATGACCCATCGGCAGAATCCTTTACAAGCGCATTCTATGAACACCTTCAAGAATGCATGGACCGAGCCATCCCAAGTAAAACCAAGACCAACTCCTCAAAAGAGGAAGCCAGTCTGGTGGACCCAGCCATAAATAAACTTTACAACAGAAGGAGGAAACTCCTGCAAGATAGAACAAAATCCCAAAATAAGAAGGCATCTCTGATTAACATCAGTAAAAAACTGCGCTCCCTCATTAAATCATCCAAGGCCAACTTCAAAAGAAAAATAGCCAATGACTCTAAGGATAACCACAAGGCCTTCTTTAACTATGTCAAGAGTCTAGGGGCAAACTCTCAGATATGCTCCGAGCTAGTGCATAATGGCCATAAATACACTGAACCAACCGACATTGCCAACATCTTGGCTGACAAGTTCAGTGCAAACTTCACCCCCCCTCTCCACCAAAGGGGCTAGCACCTATCCCAGTAGAATGTGGCACTCCAGATATCTCAGACACACAAGTAAAGACAGCCCTTGCAAAGGCCAAAAACACAGCATCAATGGGACCAGATGGTATCCCAGGTTGTGTCTTACACGAGCTTCAAAATGAACTAACCCCCCATCTCAAAACACTATTCAAACTCAGCTTCTCTACAGGCTATGTACCCAAAGAATGGCATACAGCAACAGTCATACCACTCCACAAAGGTGGTGCCACAACTGACCCTGGGAACTATCACCCTATAAGCTTGACTAGCTTGGTCTGCAAAGCCATGGAATGCATTGTCATGGAGCTGAATAACAGGGACATTGGGAACCTCCAGACACTGGACCCCACCCAGTTCGGCTTTGTTAAAGGCAGATCTTGCCTCCTGAACTTGGTTGACTTCTTCAAAACAGTCACCAAGGCCATAGATAAAGGGAAGGTGGTCCACACAGCATATCTGGACCTTGCTAAGGCGTTCAACACCATCCCACACTCAGGAATCATAGGCAAACTCACCAGCTTAAATATTAACCCCCATGTCACGAGATGGGTTGCAGTTGGCTCTCAGACAGAACCCACACGGTAAGAGTGGCAGGTGCCATGTCTGACTCTAAACCAGTCACAAGCGGAGTCCCACAGGGGTCAGTCCTGGGACCCCTCCTGTTCGGTATATATTTCTCTGAAGTACAGGCAAATGCGGAGGGACTGTGGCTAACCAAGTTCGCAGATGACTGTAAATTGGGTGCAATAATTGACTCTCTGGCTGACACAGACATCCTGCAAAAGGGTCTCTCAGAGACAAACACCTGGTGTCAAAGTCACGGCCTCAAGCTAAATGCCAAAAAATGCATAGTAATCCCATTTGGGAAAAACAAAGTACCTACAAACTACCACATAGATGGGAATCCACTAAGTACAGAAGAAGTAATTAGGGACCTGGGTACCCAAGTAGATAGCATGCTCTCCTTTGAGAACCACATAGCCAAAATGGTCAGGAAATCCTTCTATGTGGCACACCTGATCAGAAAGGGTTTCTCATCCAGATCCAAGGAGATGATTGTGCCCCTTTACTCCTCACTCATTGGGCCTATAATAGAGTACAATGCCCCATTTGGGATGTACCTCACTAGACACCTGCAACAACTAGAAAGACCACAGAAGTACCTCACTAATATGATTAAAGACCTTAAACAATTACCCTATGAAGCATGACTAAAAAAGCTCCAGCTCTTCTCAGTCACTTACCGTCTGCTCAGAGGTGACCTATGCCTGACCTATAGGGCCATGTCAAACCCTGAACTAATGGACATGCTTCACCTCAAAAAAACGAGATCCCTCAGAACCACTCGTTCTAGCGACTTGAACCTATGCACAACAATAAACAGGACATACTGGAGAGATAGATTCCTGTCCCAGCGACTCCCCTCACTCTGGAATAGAATCCCAATCCATATTCAACAGAGCTCCTTTCTGACCCTATTCAAGAGAAATCTTGATGAGTGGATGGGTAATCATAAGTTCTACCCTGGGATCACTTCAGGAGCCCTGTTAGACAGAGGCCCAGGTTACTAATCTAATGGGGAGGCGAAAGCCATCACTCTGTGGCTAGGGTTATAAATGCCCCTGGGCAGATAGCCTAGTACTTACTTATGAACCTATGAATCTATGAACCTATAATGTAATGTAGTATATTTTAGTAGTAGAGCAACTATGAAAGCATCGTTACATTTAAGACTGAGAAGTGAAGTAATTAGGTACATTACATTTAAGACTGAGAAGTGAATTAATTAGGTTAGTGAGAATAGTTGAGGGCTACTTGGACTGTTTTAAGGAGTTGTAGTTTTAGACAGATGAGGAGACAGAGTGATGAAGCTGTTAACAGGAGGGGGATGGTGAGATAGTGGATGATCTAATTAGAGAGAAGAAAAAGATTGAGTCTGGTCACTTAGAGTCTATGATTAATCTAATTTTTGTAAACAAAGTTATTACTTGTGGTTTAGTGAATACCTTTCTGGTGCGATGGAGAAAAAGGAGGGGGGGGAGTAGAAAAGATGAGTATTTGGAGAAAAGATAGCAGGTGTGGCAACAAAATTTCTTGAAAATGAGTTTGGCTTAGGAAGAATAGAACAACTAAATAATAGCTAAATAAATAAAAATAAAAAATATTTTTTTTGTAAAGCTGTGAGATCAAAACATCATAAAAGTAGACATATACTATGTACCACAAGAACATTTTTATTAGACAAAAATGGTATTGCCCGTCTTACTAGTTTAACTTCTTTTTATTTGCTTTGCTTTTATGTTGCTAGGGTTGACAGCATATAAACAAGTGTCAACTGATAATTCTCTAACTATTTTGTTGTAGTCTGTGTTTTTACTCAGATCTTGAACTGCTTTACTCATATCAGTTTATTAGCTGTTATGTAGCCAAACTGAGAAATCAGGAGTCTTGCATTTGTGGGCTCATCAGTAAGCTAACAGTTACAATCATGGTTAATTGCCAAATAGCTACTGCCTAGCTTTACTCACCCTCCTATTTTACAGGCTATCTGCTGCTTTCACATTGTTGGGTTGTTTTGTCTGGGTAAGGTCCCCAGGCCTCCACTGAAAAGGGGTACTGCTCAATTGGACTTTCCTAGTAAATAAATGCCAATACTGTAACTGTTTTGTTTAATATATATTTCAGATTTATAATTCATACAGATATCTTTTAGTTGTGATATTTTCTGTTTTCTTAGTCATACAAGAGTTAAACATTCACTACAGCCTACAGTTCAGTACACGGATAATCAACAACCAGAAAGCATCATATTTCAGTTTCATTTACATACTTTTGGATGGTAACAAAGTCAGATGTATGTTTTGTGCAAGTCTGGATAGTTAGTGGTTAGATAGGGATCAATGCCATTTGGTGTGTCAGGCGGACACCTGGATATCAGAACTCTGTGGATTGTGTAGGCAATCGAGCTAAGAGTTGGGGAGAATTAAATATCTTGTAATAAGCTTTCCTGATTTCAGCTGATTGACAGTATTGTGGCTCAGAACTAACTGCATGGTCTAATAGCATTATATTTCCTAGAGTCTTTTTAACCTCCATTATAAAGTGGAATCATATTTTCTATTTTAACTCTCCAGATACTGTACAAGAATAAACCACCTGATCATCATATCTCTCTCCCACAGCACTAGTCAATCATTTTAGTAAAACTTGAAGAATTTGACTTGTTCCTGGTATTTACTTCCTAAAGATTCCTCAAGCCTTTTAACATTTCCACTCTTGTGCACTCAGTCCATGTTTTACTACTTTCCATAACGTACAAGTTTTACTCCATTTTTCACTAACATAGCTTACTTATTCATGCAATGTATCTAACTGCTCCTAGGCTTAACTATACATTCTCTGTCATCTGTGATTTAGTGATATTACCTTTCATCATTCCCTTCTTGCTTATATCACTGAAGTATTTAGTCTTATTTTTACTTCATTGTTTCCACTGCCTTGTTAGCGAATCCCTTCTTGTGCCATTGCTGTACTTATTCAGATTTCCTCCTTGGTAATCTCCTGCTTCACTTTCCTGTATACAACTCTCTTTCCTTTATTCAATTTCCTTGCCTCTTTTGTTATCCAGTCTGAATTTCTCTGCTTATATATATTTTCTTCAAATTTTACTGCATCCATTTATTTTACATAGAGCATTCCAGTTTACCTTAATCCATAAATCTTCAGCTTAATCAAGAGGTCGAGTAACCTTTCTCCATCCTTCTTGCACAAGTCCTAAAACCCTTGCTATGCCATCATATTAATTTCAAACTACACTAACTTGATCAAGGTTTCTTTTCTAGATACCTCCTAAATGCTTTCCTTTAAAAATAAGGAAATATGGTAATAAGTGGCATTGAAAGTAAGGAACTAGAGAAAGAACTAGTGTCACAGCCTGATATCGTCTTCATAATTCACTCAACGCATGAATCAACCACAGCTTATTTCACTAAGACGTGTAACTTCAGATAAAACATAGAACAAAAAATGACCAAGTTGAAGAGTGTTTCTATGTGCTCATTTTTTGTTTTATGTTATATTTTGTCTGCATAATACAGGGCCTAATGCATGAAAAAGATGACACATTACCTAAACGTACACGATGCGTAAGTGCTTTGTGAACGATATCGCTCCTCGTATGCAAGTGAAATGTAATTTGTATGAGTGGAGCATTTGCTTTGTTACTGTAAGGCGATATACTGTATGTAATAGAACATTCTTTAAATACTCCCACATGAGAGGAAATGCACAAACCGCAAGAAACCAAAAATAACATGGCAAAATGTAAATTTGAAGATATGCACCAAACTAAGATGTTAACAATCCTAGTACGAGTTTGTCATCTTTGTGGAAGAACTGTTTAAATGATCTAGAGACATCAAATCCCTTTTGATCCAGCTTCAACAGAATTTTATAATTGTTTGGCATCAGTGATCTTCATGGTGAAAGTGTCGAGACCTAGTCTAGTCCTTAACTTATGTAGGCTCATGATCCATATTTCCTGCTCATTCTACAGAGATGGCTTTGGTGATCTCAGGCTACTTGCCATTTCTGACCTCACGCTACATGATTTACTCTTCATGGCAGTTAGGACAAGCTGGCTTTTGTGATGTCACGCTACATGATTTACACTTCATGGCAGTTAGGACAAGCTGGCTTTTGTGACGTCACACTACATGATTTACACTTCATGGCAGCTACTAAGTGGGCAAGCTTTGAAGGAGGCAAGAGGAGGGCTTGGTTACCAAAGACATCCTATAATGGGGACAATCTTTGATGTCAAAATTTGCCCCAAAAGAACTGCCCAAGTTTAGTGCAGTTGATCCAAATGTATACACCAATGCTCCTAGAGAATCACCCTTACAGTACCAGCAACAATGAAAAGATAATGAACGCATACTGACTAGTCTCTGTGGTGTACAAAACACCCTCTGGTTCATTTTTCAGCAGAATGACCTCCACAATATGTTGGCATGACTGCTTTAGATAACTAGGAGAAAAGTTCTGTGTGTGAATGCAACACAGAGTTTCTTTGCAAGTTTCAATTCATCCAGAATTTCGCAGAGGAGTGTTTTTCAAGTCTTGTTTATTCTTAGAGGGCTAAGTAAAGTGATGAAAAGCTCATTATTGTTCAAGATGTTTGGTACAGAGAATGTAGATACAAATCTGTGAAGATTAAAACTATAGCCCAACGTCAACTACACAAATGTCTTGCTTGAAGGTGTAGGAAAATGTCACTATAACAGATCGGTTGAGTTTCCAAAAAGCCATGTCAAATCACACTGAGGATTTTCTTAGTAACTGATTGCAATGTACAAGGACAAAACCTTATGTTAACTCGTGCTCATGTATTATGGAATTCTTCTGTATGCAGCTTATAAAACAGGTGAAACAATTTTAAACCTGCAACTGAACAGAACCTTTAGGCTTCTCTATAAATACTGGTTATTTCATACAGCATGAGGTACTGAGTTAAATATGTGTCCTGCACAAAATATGGGTCTGATAATGACAGTACTTTGCATACATATATGTTTCCATCTTCACTCTTGGCTTGGGTGCACCAGTAGAATACAGCCTAGTTGCCACTGTGTCATGAAATAAACTGTAAAGACTTAGTTTGAAAATGAAATGCATGCTTACGTCTCACTCTGCTAGAATGTCACAGGTATTTATCTAACCTAGAATGAAAGAATTTGGCAAACTCTGTCTTGGTAACAGGTGAATAGCTAGTAAGAGGTAAACTATCAAGATTAAGACAAACATTTAGATAACCAAAAACTTCAATTTCAGGTGGCAAACATGACTAGTGACTCACATTTTCCCCTATAATAATATTCTGAGTCCCGACAAATACACATCTGGTATTTAGTAAATATCCTCCACATTTGCACATGAAGTTCTTACGATTGCAGTTATGGAGCTTGGACTTCTAACAGGCATTCATTCCTTCCACCTTTTCTGTAGAATAATTTAAGGCTTAATATCCATGATTACATATGCACTTTAGCACAGCTCCTTTACCATATGCCTTCTCTATATGGGTCCTTGTCATTATGCCTTTCACCAAGGGGAGATCTACTTGTCATCACCAACAATCTTTTGGTGGTACTTTCTTGAGCAAGTTTGAATACATCCCAAAGTACACGTTGGAGGAGATAAATTTCCCTACAAATATGAGCTTATTTTATGAACCAGAATGCAATAGAAATGTAGGTCTATTTACTTATTTCAATTTGTTGACCATGTAAGTGAACTCATCTACTGGCCCTTTCCAGCCGCTACCCAGATACAAAAGTATATGATGCAGTGGTAACTAGGCAATGATAATAACATATTACCTACATGCATGTCCTCCCCGCGGTTGGGTGGGCGTTCGAAAGACATGCGTAAATGGGCGTGCCTTCGCTGAAGGTTGAACATCGAGCTGCCACCTCGGCGTTCGTGAAAATCTACTGCCAATCATTAACGGACCGGAGTTCCGCTGTGGCGACCCCTAACCATGAAAAGCCAAAAGACAACGACAACAACAACATAAGTACAAAGTACGATAAAATATCGACACAAGTATAAATAGAAATGCAAAAGTGATAATCACTGCAAATGGGAGCGTAT